>NW_026861111.1:0-177960 GCF_026571515.1 Ruditapes philippinarum
TTTTTACATTGTGTTCAGTTTATTAGCTGTATTCCTATAGAAACTATTTACATAAATTAACTTCGTTCTTGTTCGTTAATATGAGTGCCTGATATGATAATGTTGCCCCCTTAAATCAAAGCTAGATGTGATACATGTACAATGGAATAATGTGTTTACTATTTATTTCTTATATATCTTAGGGGTAAACTTTCATTTTCGATAAAGCAGTAAAAATGAAAAAATCGAATTTGATAATGCATACATAAACAAAATCCATGTTGATGTTTCCTCTGTAATTCCCGTCTCAGATACTTATTCGACTAAGTTCTCCAGCTCTGAATATTCAGCACACGATTGCCGGTTTCAAAGTTTGCCCTCTAGATCCAGAGGAACAGAAAAGGGTTCAAGAAGAAATGGAAAAATGGGAGGACGTTATTGATCAATTGAGAGAAGACGTGACAGGTGTAACAGAAAGGGTTACTGTAGTGGAGGAAACCCAAGAGGAGATCAAAAGACGACTAGATGAAGGTCTGTTATTCGTTACTTTTGTTCGTATATCAAAGTGAAAATTAAGTAAACGGCATTAGAATGTTGAATGTTAATCCTAAGCAAAATAATGAGGACATGCTGGAATATATGACATGGTGGCGTGGTGAAATAAAATATCATACTATTCAAAACTGAGCGATTATGACGATGAACTAATGAGATCTATAATTAATGAGTTACAAAATATCTCTCTTCAATACCTTATCAAATATGTTATTGGAAAATTAAAGAAGTTTTTGCCACTAATATCGCTTACTACAAATTGCTAAAAACGCTAGAGCTTGAATCATCATATTAATCCCATCATATCGAAAATCTGTTTTCATTAATAATCATAAATGGCTTTCAATATCTTGTATCGAAATGTAGAATACTGTTCCTTTCAAAGTTTTGTTAACATGTTTATTTTATTAGTCTCGTACAATTAGAAAATAATAATATCATCAACAATAATCATGGCATAAACGGATTACATGATTATCTGTTTGATAACGCAGGTGTGTCTTCTATGCAGACAGAGGAGGAAACATATCAAAAACGCAAGAAGGGTATGTACATATAGCTGCACTTCTATATCAAACAATAAGTGTAAGTAAATATTAATGAATTTATAAATCATCCAAGAAGTGTGAGTAAATATTGATGTACTTCTATGTCAAGCCAGAACGGTAAGTTAATATCGCTGTTGTTATAAAGCAAGAATTGTAAGAAAATATTGATTTCCTTCCATATCAAGCAAGAAGGGTAAATATATATATTTATATATATATGTCCTGTATCAAGCAAGAAGGTTAGCAATTATTCATCTATATCAATCAAGAAGTGTAAATAAATATGAATGTCCTTCTATATCAAGCAAGAAGGTTAGTAAATATTTATGTTCTTCTATATCAAGCAAGAATAGTAATTATATAAAGATGTGCTTCTTGATCAAGCAAGAAGGATGAGCTAATATTGACGCACTTTGATATGATGGAAAAAGGGTAAGTAAATTTTAATGTACTTCTATATCAAACAAGTAGTGTAAGTTAATATTGATGTACATCTACATCAAGCAAGAAGGGTCAGTAGATATTGATGTTCTTTCATATGAGGCAAGAAGTTTAAGTAAATATTGGCTAATTTATGACACACAAAACAGGTAAGTTAATAATGTTGTATTTCTATATCAAACAGAAAGGGTGAGTTAATATTGATGTACTTCGATATCAAGCAAAAGGGAAAGTAAATTTTAATGTACTTCTATATCAAATAAGTAATGTGAGTAAATATTGATGTACATCTACATCAAGCAAGAAGGGTCAGTAGATATTGATGTACTTCCATATCAAACAAGAAGTGTAAGTAAATATTGTCTTATTTATGTCAAACAGAAAGGGTGAGTAAATATTGATATCTTCGATATCAAGCAAAAGGGTAAGTAGATTTTAATGAACTTCTATATCAAACAAATAATTTGAGTAAATATTGATGTACATCTACATCAAGTAAGAAGGGTCAGTAAATACTGTTGTAATTCTATATCAAACAAGAAGGGTGAGAAAATACGAGGGGTGTCCCAGAATTACGTGGACTTTTGCTGTAACTTAAAAACTACTGAAAATAAAAACAAACAAAATTAACATGAACAAAATGCAACTTTATTGCATTAGTACAAAAAATTTCAAAGTTGTCCGTCAACTGGATCAGTGTCTGTGGGCAGGGTAATGAGACAAGGGGTAGCGGGTGCGGGGCAGTCCATTCCGACGTTACGCCGTCATTCCGGTGGCGTCGCTAGTTGTTAATAAATGCGTGGCGTCGAACGCACAAGATCTCGCGGTAACACCTGACAAATAGACAATTTATCTACTAAGTAAGCGATATTGTACATATACTTAATCTGCAAATAATAATAATAATAATAATATAATAATAATAATAAAGCATACTATTAACTTTTGTTACGATAATAGTGTTAAAGACGACGGTGATAATGCTGACGCCGTATCATTTTTATTATTCTTTTTATTATTATTATTATCATTATTATTGTGGAGTTTATTTTATAAGCAAAGACAATGTGCGTTAACAAGGGAAATAACCTATCATGCGCACTGCTTACTATAGCAGTTTGAGTTCACTTTCTTAAAAGCTGGAGCGGATAAATTGCGTTTAAAATAATAAATTGTGATTAGCTTAATTTTCATCAAAGTCATTTTTTTAAACACAAAATTATTGCTTACCCTTCAATAGCACTCAGCAGTGTAACGCCTGTCCCGATCTATGACGTCCTTGACTTCCTTAATTGACGCCGCAGTCAACGTTGACTTTCTCCCACGACCCTTGCCGTCTTCAATGTCCTCCCGGCCGTCTCGAAAACGCTTATGCCACTTGAAAACGAGTGATCGACAAACAGGAGGTCTCACTTTTGCAGTCTCCAACATTTCTTGCGTCTGTGTTGGCGTCTTCCAAAGATTAACACAAAACTTGATGATAGTCCTATGTTCCGCGTAATCCGTTGACGTCATTTTTTGTTAAATATCCAAGAGAAACGCTTATCAGTTGTCCGCTGGTAAACAATAACGGAAACAGCTATGACATCAAAATTTCAAACGAACGTTCATATGACGTCACTGCATATGCTTACGACGTCGCGTCATTTTTACGTATAAAAACGCAAGATATACGAAAGTAAAGACAACTTATTAATACAAAATATTGGACTGTCCCGTCCTGCGCATACTGCGTTACTATAGCGACGTAAAATATAGAGAAGCAATGTTAGAAATTA
Organism: Ruditapes philippinarum; assembly: GCF_026571515.1. Taxonomy (NCBI): domain Eukaryota; kingdom Metazoa; phylum Mollusca; class Bivalvia; order Venerida; family Veneridae; genus Ruditapes; species Ruditapes philippinarum. The sequence continues at coordinate 3,302 of NW_026861111.1, forward strand.
AAAAATAATGAACATATTCATTAAAGATATGTTAAAGGTATTGTGTACAAATTTGCTAAAAAATGCATTAAAAATAAAAAAAGTTATAGCAAAAGTCCATGTAATTCTGGGACACCCCTCGTATTGATCTTTTTTCTATAAATAGCAAGGAGAGTCAGAAAATATTTGTATTTTTAAATCAAGCAAAAAGAGTACTTAAAACACACTTTGGATGTTTCAATACGAATATTACTTTTCATAACAATGAATTTCCTAAACACATAACATTCTAAAAAGAACAACAAGTTAAGGGAAAGGGGTGTTGATTTTTTGATAATATCAAACTTTTTATCCGACCTTCTGTTCAGAAATGATCATTTGTTCTGCATTATAATCAACAAAAACAAGAAGCATTGTGAGAAAATGGGAACATAAAAAAACTAATAATTCTTATAGTCGATATTTAAATATTTTGCTAAATTTTAATACATTTCACAATATTCATCCGAAATAAAGATTTCCTTGAAATTGAAGCCCCTTTGGTATGGTTTAAAAACTTGTAAGTGTAATAAAGCAATACATGCCCGATAGAACTTGCAACACAATTATGTAATGTGTCAATTTTTTTTGTCCATCTGTATTGAATTTCATTTACGAGTTATATCATGAGTCTATTATACATTGTGAGTACAATACTGACTTCTATTAGACAAGTACACAGCTGTCAAAACTATATTGGACGAGGCGCTGGCCGAGTCTGGTAGAGGTGTTGCTGCTGTGTACGCTTCTATGTAGGCCGGGGTACATCACGTTGTGCACAAAACGAAATCATATATAAATTATCAATGCGGACGGCACTTGCAACTAACTTTTGGCTTGCGTTCCTGATGCATGCTATTGTTGTTGTCCTTTTTTGGGTGCATTTCTATTGGTTGTCTTTTACGAAAATCATTAATTTTATTTTGTCAACAATAAGCAGGACTCCATTTAAATTATTTATGCGGACGTCTTTTCAAGTTTGGCATTATATAGTTTCAATATGTTCCATTTATTTATATCAGTGCAAATACAAAATATCAATCAATAGGTAGTTTATTTTTTTACGAAAAGGTTTGTTAATGAAAATACGAATGACCAACATATAACAACTGTCGAAGATCGGACTCATTAAAGCTCAAAATGCGCGCTCAGCTGCCATAATGAAATCTCAGATGTCTAACGTGTGTTATTCCTAATATGAGGGCGCCAAATACCAATTTGGACAAAGTAATTTAGATAAAAAGTTCTGAAACCAACCAAATTCGACGTAATTTCATCATGCAATATGTAAAACCGTACTGTAGTTTCATTTTTACAATGATTGAGGCTGCAATTACACTTAAAGCGTGGCCACGTAATGACCGTCGCGTGGCCACGTGTACCTTTCGCGTGCGCATGTTAAAGCTTTTGGGTCATCACGTTATGCTGTAGCTTGGGAACGTATAAAACGTCGCACGCGCAGGTTTTGCTATGTCTCTAAGTGCCACCGCACCTCTGACAAGGTTAATTTACCATATGTCACACGATAGTCACCTCTGATTCATACAGAGTAGTTGGAATTTATTTGCGGAGAACAGGTCGAGAATCACTTCCTACCGCTATGAAAACTTTTACAGGTAGTGTTTAAGTAAAAATTAAATAATATATCCCGACAAAACATTTTATTAAAGATACCCCATTGTGTCTTTTATATAATTTTTCGAGATAAATTTTCAATTTGATTAAAAGTTTATTTGCAAACTTTCAGAAAATTTGTCACTCTGTTTTTTTCAAAGCTGATCTATGTAAAAGCTTTAATTTCTATGTACTAAAATTTTTGAACCTTAGTAGTCTTAATGATAAAATCACTGCTGGGGATATGCGATTTAGACACGACATCAACAAATAATTGCTGCCGATATAGATCTGATATAAAGCTAAATTGTGACTGATTTGTTTCCGTACTGATTTTCAGCACGTCGCATTTTGTAATGAATACGTCACATGTTAAAATATTACTTAAGACCGATGGGGTTATTTCAATGAAAAGAATCCCGATTTCAACTTCAAGAATTCACGATTTCAACACAGGGCATTCTTCATCTTTTACTTTCTCCGTATAATGAAAATATAATATATCATTTAATTAAAAGGGATACATGTTTCTTCCCCTTTTGATTGCGAATGCCCATGTAAATGAACACGTCTGCTTTTAGTGTCGCCTTCAAAAAGCGACATATATGGGTTACTTTGAAGTCGGTGTCGTTGTCGGAGTTGGTGTCGGCGTCGGCGTCCCCCTATGGCTTGTTCGGAGCATATATCAGTCACTTTAAGTCGGATTGACTCTAAACTTGGTATGGATGCTTCTTTTAATAACCCGAAGTGCAGTGCACAAGAACCGTTACTCTTAACTTATCAATTTTTGAGTTATTGCCCTTTGTTAATTTTCATACTTGAATTTTGTCTGGACCATTTCTCCTAAGATATTGGAACTTCATAGAATGATGGATTTCATTGAGATGAAGTGCAGTGCACAAAAACTGCTACTTCATGATGTTTGTGTCATTGCCCTTTGTTGATTTTCTTACTTTATTTTATCTCGGCCATTTCACCTAAACTATAAAAGCTATGAATTTGAATCTTCATAGGATGATAGGTCTCATTCAGAAGAAGTGCATTGCACAAGAACTGGTACTCTGCTTTTCTTATTTTTTTGAGTTATTGTCCTTTATAAATAACCTATATTTAAGAAGAAAATGCCTTAGTGACAACTATACTGTTGAAAGGCGACACATCCGACTCATGGAGTTCTAGTTCGCTTTTTTTTCCACCTCTGTTCCATAGGTGTTCGGCGCGTTGATTGGACACTACCCCCGGGCCCCCCTCACCCACTTTACAACCCTCCTACCTGTCAAAGCCATGTAAACTGCAGTATTATTTCATTTGAAACATGGTTTTAAATTTGGTATTTGCTTCAATTTAATTTCCTTCGTTTCCAACAAAAATAAAAAAAAGATACAAATGTACATATATATTTAGTAAATGTATGCAATTTGCCGCTCATTTTTCAGCACTCATCTTAATATGAACACCATAACTCCAATATTTTTACCAATTTCAAAATCTTGGTACCAAATGGTAAGGAATTGATTACTCTTAAAGGAAATAAATCTGTCATTACAATCATTTCAAGTTATAAAAAGATATGTAATCTCGAAGTCACCGCAAATGTATGTCGACAGAGACCTGACCGCTAGGTTTTTGTCAAAATTACTCTACTAAACGGCAGTTTATTCGAAATGAATGAATATTTTTTTTGTATTGCCCATTTATATATATATATGATAAAATTATATTGTTGTTTGTAATAACTGTTCAATCAAAACATCATATGAAAGTATAACAATTATAATTATTCCCAAGATGACATAACCGTTGTATGTAACTAAGCAATTATTGTTGTGGTTATCTCCCCTTTACCAGCATGCAAAAGTAAATTGAATGAAAGATATATCAATGTACTTTAAGACGGATGATCCGATCCAAACAATTGACATTTATCTTGCTTCTTTAAATCTAGCTGGTTAAATACTGTAAAAAAGGTTATGCAAAGGTTATGCTTAGAAAACAATAATATGTTGAGCAAGAGGCTTTTGTGTCAATTTTTAAAGAGATATACGCCTCAATATTTAAGGTTTTGAACGGTTTCTAACGTTTAATCATTAAAAAGTAAAGTCAAATGTTGAACGTCTGCCTTTTTCAAATATCATTATTTTAGTTTTAGTTGTGTTTACTTTCAAATTCCATTTTTGACAGAACGTATCTAAATCATTTACCATCGGGTGCATTGGCAAATAAAGCAGTCTCGCAAAAGGTAGCAGAAATAATGTTATGTCATGTACGGCAAAAATTCGTCAATGTTACAATTTATGTTATGAATTATGTCGTTAACGAAAAATAAAAATAAAAGACTTGAACTGGGATCACCTTGTTTTGCACATATGTTTATGTTAGAATTATATAACTCTTTATTATACCTTACTGCTGAATATATCAATTTAGTTTTTGAAAATGCTCAAGCTTTCAGAACAGTATTGTTTAGCATTATTGATCTAAGACTGATTCATTTCGGAAGCCTTTTCTTTATTTCCGTAATTAGTTATTACTTACGCGTTGGCTGTAAATTATAGTATAGTGGTCCATAATTAAATCAATCATTAGGCACGGTAGCCTAATGGTAAGTACGACATAATCGTAGTTATACAAGTTCGAATCCTCGACAACCCATTTTTACAATTTCTTTAACAGATCATTTCTTACTTTTTAATTATTTGCGGAACAAAGTAAAATAATATCGGTGTGAAATTATTGAAAGGTCATAACGTTAATTAATACATGTAAATGTTTAAATATATAATATATCTTTACAACACATGTGTATGATAATGTAAAGTCTTTCAGTCGTACAATGAGTGATTCGCATGCTCAACCATATAAGTTTAAAGTTTCGTTAATATATATAAAAGAAATGAAAATATATAAAAAAGAAAATGTAAAAAAAATATTGATTTGATTCGAACCAACAACCTTCATTTTGGGAAAGACGCTAGTAAGGCAAATGTTTCACAGTAAGTTCAATATTGCCGAACAATAAATAAGTTAACACTTTTAGAAACACTAAATGGAATATTGCTGCGCAAGTTTAATTATCAAAAGATAGGAATTATCTTAAAATCCTGCCGTTTTGATTACGAATAAATATCTTTACACATTAGAGCTTTGAAATTCCCCGCTTTGTGTGTTTTTTTTTCTTCAAAAGATTTATTTGTTTGACAGGTTTGAAGTGATGCACTATTTATCAATTTGTCATTTCGCAGTTAATCGCATGCCTATTTCAAGGGAAAAATACAACGTCCCAAAGCGAATAATGTTCAAAGAGATGAAACACATAAAACCAAATTATAGCGTATTGTCAGCTCATTCAATAGTTATTTTCAAAATAAATCCCAATCGGTGGGAAGTGCTGGCGAAAAATTGGAGATTCGTACTGCCTGTTTTACGCGCATTATTGCGATGGTTTTTGGCACCCTTTAATGCTATTTCGAGCCATATGAGTTAAAATCTTTAAATAGAACTAATGGCAGTTGTCGTCTCTTCATATGAAATAGCTATTAAAGTATGTTGGTTGCAGTTCACTTAGTACATATGCGAAGCAATACCAATTTGTTTTCAAACTACAGTGTCCCTCTTGTGAAAAAAGTGAATCTCCTTAGTTACTTTTTGTTCGAGGGAGGGGAGAAGCGTGGGGAGATTTTTTTCAGGAATAGTGAGATAATATATTATCTTTAAAGAGGTGTATACGTTGGCCCTAGAAAGCACTGTTCTTGTACAAAGGGACTTAAATTGACATATAATTATACACAGACACTTTGGAAAGAGACCGTGACCCCTTTGATCTGGGTCTTAAACTTAACACATTGTCAACACTATTTAATATCCGCTTTATGATCTGTTGTTGACATGAAGCAGTGATGTAAGGACATGCAGAACTAATTCAGTAAATAATTTTCCTCCTCTGATTTAACATACATGCAAGTGAATGTGCCAAAAAATACGATTAAGTTAAGACAAGTAGCATAGTTAAATGTTTACAAATTATGCCCCTAGGGTGGTTAAAACTGGATGCACACCCAAATGGCCAGTTGTTATGCATGTAGAAATAATTATAAATTCTTTTTTATTATATTAAGAACTACTGCATAACAAAGGATTTTCATTTTTGCCGTCGTAATTTTTTAAATCTCAAAGCTAACGGTATTTATAAAGCAGTTCATTTCGGAATTTGTATACAGGTGAGCGACTTAACTTACGATTGTCTATTTTATGTCCGTAAAGTATACAGATAACACATATACAGTTACTGTACGTTTAGGATAATTATTTAGTGACGCGGTTGTCAAGTCCATATTACGGTGTAAAAACAGTTATCATATTGTGTTTATTATCATAAGGCACGCATGCTTGCTGTATAAATTTAAATATCGGCAAAATAATCAACTGGTAGGTAAGGTTTTCAGTTAATCTTATTTTTGAATATCAATGCAAGACTAGTTCGGATTGTACTTTTTCCACGAAAATAATCTCTGTAAATAAAAAATCAAATACGAATATAATATTTTTTTGACGTAAAGAAATGTCAAGTGGTGTTTTAATTTCTATTAACTTCTCATTTTAATATTTTTTTCAAAAGTTATATCTAGAAAGTTGGTACAACCTTATACTGAATACTAAACAGAATAAATACATGTACACAAATTGTTTCAACTATAGTTCAGTTGGCACAAAATACTCGTGCACTGCACTGCACGGCACAAGTACTATGACTACTGCATACTAAACACTACACAGGATAAAAAATATTATAACTTAAATTATTTAGATAATATTGTCACGATCTAGGCACGTGACGTTGCTGTCATCACTGTATAATTGGCTATAACACCTTGCGCTGTATGTCACAATCTGGGCACGTGAAGTTGCTAACTTAGTCGAATAAATACTAAGTCTTGATTATAAGACTTATTAAATTATGTCACAATTTGGACATATGTCTCTGCTGCTGCTACGTTGATTATATTAAACTATTCCTATTATTTATAGTAAAACATCACATACAAAGTCGTTGTTAAGTTTATAACTTTTAATAAAGCACTTAGCTCAACTATTATAGATCAATAGTAAAACATGAAATATTTTTAACGCATTAATATCAATCACAGATTGATAATGTAATCATGCAATTCACTCAAGAGAAACTTAATTGATAATGTAATCTTGCTATTCACACAAGAGAAATTCACTCTTTAATTATTATATATTACCAAATGTACTTATTATTTAATATAACCAGTTGCTTTGCATCAGAAATATCACTTAAAACTTGTGTTAACAATTCTTAATAATTGCTGCCTTTAAACTTAAATAATTCACAACGCTTTTCTAATTGTCAACATAAATCTTTATCACTAACAATTATAAAATATGTATAAATATTTGTTTAAAAATAAACAGCTTATCAAAACTCTGATGTGAATAAAAATGTCTATTTAGATAAAATAGCCCGCTTACTTTTAGTGTAAACTTAATTTTATTAAAGCTAACGAGAATTTAACCGAGCGTAGCTTTACGTTACAAATTCTAACTTATGACTCCCTGAAATGCGGCAATCCCAGCCTATTTACACTAAATCTGCAACCGCAACCAAAATGCACCCCAAAAACTGACTGATCACCCCAGAAAATGGTTAAAGGTTAATGCACCCCAAAAATAGTCTGAGTCTGCTTGCAACCAAAGTGCACCCAAAGAAATGGTTGATCACCCGTAAAATTGGCTGCAGTCTTAAAGAATTTCCAGAGACTAATTTACTAGAAATAATGGCCATCTCGGTAAAGTCTACACTACTGGTTTAAAGAAGAAACTATACAACAGTGTCATGTACATTAGGCAGGTTTAAATTATCGATTTTCTACAGTACATATGTTCAACTGCACTTAGTTACCATAAACAAATACCACAATGCTTTGCAAACAACATGGCGTCAATGTAAAAATAGTTAAATGTGTTTACAACAATTACTAACATTTCGAGTTAAGTACAATAATTTAAACCAAGTTATATGGTGCTAAGGAAACATAAACTGTTCATTTCACTATTGCAATAAAACTTCGGCACAATGTTAAAGGATTTACGCAAGGAAGTAAACAAACAGTTTAAAATATACATGTCCGGACAATTCGGATACAGTTCAGCTGAAATCAGGGATCAACAAGGACCTCCACAAGCATGTACAGGCAAACCTAGTTAATAAGCTTCTTGTATGAGTGTATGTTTTGTCATTCTAAAGCGAAATATGCCTCATCTTGTGTTTTATAGCTGGTTATACCACAAAACATGTTTGTTAAGAATTAATGAAATGCACCTATATGCCAACGTGTCAGACTCAAGGTAAGTGAAATAATATTAACTTGTAAAACAATATATCATAACTACCCTAATTCTCCAATTCATTTGCATCTTTTGTAAAATTGGAAAAAAGGGGGAAAATTAGACAACTTGTGAAGCCCAAGCTCGTAAAAGAATTTCAGATGTAATGCATTCCATGGCAAACTTTGCCATCAGGACATTTAAGATATTAATTTTATCTTGTATTGTATTGACTTTTGAAAAAAACCTGTTCTACCTATTCAGACAAAGATTGTTAACTTTTGTGTACACTAAAAATGCAACGTGACTTTCACTTTATCATAGGGACACAGTATCATTTCATATAAAAAAAACACCATAATAAATTGATATTATAGAACTGTCGCGATCGATTATAAAGGGATTAACAATACAAACAATCGACTTACCTTCCACGTCTTGATCGTAACCAAGCTAGGAATTGCCTTGTTCTTCTTAATTATTTTCTACGCTAATATGGCGCCCAACTGTCAAACCTAACGCACTACATGTAATTCTGGTTGGCTCGGAACATTCGTTAACTTCCGTCAACTCCTGTAAACATTACCATACGGTTCCTCCCGTCTTATTCTTTAGATGGGGTCTGTGGCTTTAGCAAGTTAACCAAGCAGTAACGCCTCTCTAATCCAAGGGCAGACAAGAGATTCATACCGGTTCTGGTACGAAAGACCATGATGCCAGAGGGCTGGACAACATGGCCTATTTGACTGAACCATACCAATTTCAGCCAAGCCTCAAACCAAGATACTCAATGGCTGTCAGATACTTTAGGAAAGCTATGGAGTTTGTCCTCCTCAGCTGACAAGCTGAGTATGGCTTTCAGATTGTCTTCCTGATGTCTTTCTAGCATGTAAACCAAAGACATTAGACAGCGCCACTGCAACAAAACGGTCACAGCATTACCTTTAACCTTTGGAATGAGACCTTTGGGCAATGGCACCCTAAGAACCTCACAGAACTTTTTCACTGCTCTCCTGAGATTCCTGGGAACACCAGCACCCTCCAGGTAAGTTACGAGGTCAAACATTGTGCTATTAAACCCAAATAACCACCTGCCACCAGCTTCAAAGCACTAATCCTTCTTTTCGTAATGCTTTCACCTGTCAAACACATCCAGAATATGCCAGTAAGATGGGCCTCCCAAGCATGTCTCTGGGTAAGATCCTCATAACATCCAGACGCTGGGCACCTAGATTCTTGCTGGCCACACGGAATATCCTCTTAAATCTGTGCCAGCAACGGAACATCTACATGATCAGGAATGGCCCTGATATCAGATGTTTGGTATCTTTCGCAACCTTCACCAACCTTCTCTTCCCCTCCACTGAAGAGTTGACCTTCAGAGAGAGAACATGCTCAACGACCTTATTGGCAAGTACCGGCTGGCCATCTGCATCTGATTGGTTTTCATGAAAATCAATCCCGTAGATGACAGAAACCCTAGTACTCTGCTGACCACATAATCCGTAATCTGTAGACTCCAATGGTTTGGTTACCAACGGTACCACCTCATCTACATCTGTGAAGAAATTGACCCAATTGTTATGGGCTTTTTCACATCCATCACAAGGCAACCGATCCAGCCGAGCTCAAGCAATTCCACCTCGACATGTCCCATTTTGCAGTGGTATTTTTGACATTGCGTTAGCATTGGAATGCTCGCTACCCACACGATGTCTCTTCCAGCCATCTCCCCAGTTGCCCTTGTGGCTCCCTGAAATTCAGCAACCACAACAGACTTGAATGGTCAATCCTGACCACAAATTGTCTTCGTAGCAAGTAGTGTCGAAACTGTTTGGCGAACCGAGCTACTACTAGCAGCTCTTTCCTTGTCATACAATAACAATAATGCTCCTTGTTAAGAGCACAGCTACAAAATGCAATAACTTTATCTTGGCCATCTTGCACCTGCAAGAGTTCCGCTCCAATCGTATGATTGGAGGCGACGGTATTAAAGATAAATTCGTCATGTTGATTTGGCAACGCTAACACCAGAGGCTGCGTCAACAAGCACTTCAGTGTTCTGAATGCTTCTGTTTGTTCCTCGCCACAGACAAATTTGGCTTTGCCTCTGACGGCATACAATGAGACCGCGTTCCTAGATAAGTCCTTTACAAACACTCTATGATTGTTAACCAACCCCATAAACCACTCTACCTGAATCGCACTGTTGGGAAGGAACAAGCCAATCCTTCACCACTGCTATGTCATGTTCTGAAATAGCAATGCTGTCCTTTACGACATTAGAACTTTTCTTCAACAAAAGGATTAATTCCTTCGGCTTAAGCTTGAGCTTATTCCTCCGAAATCTTGAAAGGGCCTCCCGCAAGTTTGAGAGATTGTCCTCAAAATTACGTCCAATCACGATGATGTCATCTAAAAATGCCAGGACTGTCTTCCACGTCAAGAATCTGAGGACTAAGACCATTTCCCTGGCAACCACACAACCAAAGCCTTCTCTGATGTTCAACTGGATGTAGGCAGAGTTGGCATCCAATTTTGAAAACCAAACACTGCCACCAAATGTGTCAATGCAATCATCGACTAAAGGCAATGGATACACGTCTTTGACTGAAACCGTATTCATCTTCCTATAATCTATGCAATAATGCACAGAGCCGTTATGTTTTCAAATCAAACTTGAACAGACGCCCAATCGGATGTTGCATTTTTCCACCAGCCTTAGGCATTTCCTGAGGCTTGGCCTCTTCTTCCCATGCAAAGCACGCTGCCTTTTTCCTCGGTATCTGTGTCATATTCCTCATCAGTGAAGACACCAAGGTCAAGTTCACCCTTGATGAAGACATCATGAATTGCGCTATCTGAATTCGTTGTCTTTCATCAAGGTCCCCACAAGAGGTTTTGTACACCTCTTGTAAGTGTGGTGGCATTTCACCAATCACACTTGATGATATTTCTTCAAACACTTGGCCAAAGATGTTTTAACATCACAATCATTGATAACCTCACTGATAGCATATTCCCTTCCTATCTTTGTTCAACTCCTGGCAAGCCAAAAGCTATCTGATGGATTGATCAGATTCAACTCAGGGGTTAAAATGCCTTCATGTAACACCCAGGGAGCCTTTTGGTTCACTGGTTCTTCGATGTATCTGGGCAGGGGAGAGTGTAGTCTACATCGAACTTTTGCAACAGAGTGTGGGGGAGGGGGCAACCTGTCTCTTGGATACTGTAACTGTAACCTTAGATACTAAGGGACTATCTGATGAATGGACATCTAGGGAGATGCGCATACAATCAAGGTAGAGCTCTGCCTTGCTCATGTCTAGCACAGATTGCCGGGGTCACAAGCAAATCAAAACCTAAGAGCATCTGTTGCTTAATGGGGGCAAAATACATATTGACCTTGTACCACTGGTGACCAACCTTTAACTGAACCGGACCGGCTACAAAGGCTGCCATAGACAATTCCCTGCCAGCCGTTTGCAGCTTGACATCCCTTAGCTTGGAGGGCTTGTGCTTCAGTGAATTGTAGACATAATCAGAAATGATGGTCACCTGGGCAGCTGTAACTCGTAGCTCGTACATTCCCTACTTGAACCCTCATGGTAAACTGGGAAAAGAATTGACCTGACATACAACAATAGGGTCTGGTTCGACTCCCCCATGCTTACTTGGCTGACGTGTGGAGCCAACCGAGATTTTTTAACAGTACAGGTCTTGTCTGCAGATAGGGACGGAAAATGACCTACTTTTTCACCGTCCCTTTCTAGTTTAACGACTTCTGGCTGTCGTTAAGCTTATGGCAATTTCTTTTAAAATGCTCAGAATTCGCCACAATTGTAGCACTCGGCTGGTCTGAGTGGTTGGGACAATTCTGACAAAAAAGGGTTTACTTAAATCATCAGTTGACATAGGCTCTGCCTGCTTCCGTGATGGCTGGGACGCAACAGAAAAACCCTTTTCGGGTTTCTTCTGGTCACTGTACATGGCTGCATAAACCTGCTGGTACTGGCGTACCATTTGTATGTTTGCATGCACGGACTCCGGTTGTTGCATGGAAACATGGTGACCCGCTTCTTTGTCAACCATACCCTAACAGAATATGTTCACCGTTTTGTTAGTGACAGACTCCTCTGGCAGCTTCTTCAAAGCTCTGTAACCAAGAGTGAGCACTCGGTCAACCCATTCATCTAAGTACCCGATTGTCTCTTGTGCTGCATTCTGAAACCATACCTGTGCAGCAGCTGGTAACTCATGTTGGCCAAATTGCTTTCCAGCCATGTAGGTAAGATGACCTTCGTGTTCATGGATAAGCGCATAATACTCGAGCACTTTACCATCTAAACACCAGACGAGGCAGTGAACTTGTTCTTCATTAGTCTACTCGCCTTGTTGGACATAGCGAGTGAACTTTTAAATGAGCGGTCCCCAAGTATTCATACCATCGTATGATAAGTGTTCGGGACAGGCAGATATCAGGCTATGAACCCTAGAACGCCTATGGGCAGATGGTGCCCTATCAAACATATTGTCATCCATTCAATCACTATCCACTACCTGGTCAAAACGTATGGTACGTTAAGGTGTGGGATATAATGGTTGTGGTAAGGTTTTCGGGAGTATGGAGTTTGACATTTCGGCAGTAAAATCCGTAGGAGTCATCAACTTCAGATTTTCATTTGGAAAAATCTTAACATATATTGTGAGGGTGCAAACAGATGACTGTTGTTGCTGCTTGTGAACGGCCAAGATATCTGTTCACCACTTTCACTATCGCTTGCTGCAATGAGCGCCTAGGCTAGGCTTGGACCCACATAAGGTATTGCCTGTAACCCTTCCTCAGATGCAAAGTTGATGGCAACCAAGGGTCGTTGCACAACCTCTGCTTCCTGAGAAAGTATCTATGATTCTCCCTTTATATTGATTTTCTCCACGGCAACGGAACAGATACCGAGAAATTTTCAAATTAAAATATAAACTCAATATCTATCTTTTCTCCATTTATATGACAAAAGGGCTAGATAGAGTTTATCAAAATATTACAGTAACTGTACCGGTGGCAGCAGAACGAAAAGGAAATCCAAAAAATAAACAAATTCCAAAGAATGTGGTCCTTCCAGGCAACGTCTAACCTAAGCGGAATTCCTGCTTATTACGACGATTACGTAAAAAATTCTGGTTTAAATCGTTCAAGCAGATTAGCCCACTATAAACGAAAGCAAGAATTCAGGTTGCTTTTGTTCTATGAGTGCAGAATTAATTGAGGGCAAATTCGTAATCAATCGATGAATGGCGCTTTCGTTGCGTCTATCTTTCGTAACGGAATTCGTAACAAATTACTGCTGCCACCAATAGAGAACTGTCGTGATCGATTATTAAGGTATTTACAATATTAACAATCGACTTACCTTCCAAGTCTGGATCTTGGCCAAGCTAGGAATTGCCTAATTCTTCTTAGTTATTTTTGACGCTAATATACGCCTAACTGTAAAATCTAACACACTAGTTCCAGTTGGCTCGGAACATTCCGTTAACTTAATTCCGTCAACTCCTGTAACCAGTACCATACGGTACTACACTATATTACGTCTGTTTCATAGTGCAAATTGTTCAAAATCAAAATGTCGGCATTATTGCGTTTATACCACTAGCATAATTTATTATTATCTCTCGCTTTTTATACGTCCGTTTGAAATAATAACATTGAAACAAAGCTTTATACTAACTGTAATTTGTATTTGATGAGAAATATTTATACAGTTTTCATTCATCATCTTTTTTTAATCGATCTAATTTTTGAGTAACAACATGTTTTTATTATATTTTTAAGAGCTGAAAGATGGTTTGATAACATTCTACAAAAGAAGACACAGCACAATTTTCCTGTCGCCTCTTTTTGAACAGAAAGACACTCCCTTGGCTTCTTTTTATATCAGACCGGATCTGATCTCAATAGACTCAACACCGACGAAAAATGAGGACAGATTACCAGTAAAATCATTGTCGGAGATTTTTAAAACTGAAAATAAGCAAAATCTAGAAATATATGTAATCGCTGATGCTGGAATCGGAAAAACTGCATTTTCAAAGTATCTAGCTACCGTTTGGTGTCAAGCTCATTGCCAAGACGAAGACATGAATAAATTATTGTTAAAAAATGATATAGAATGTATGAATGAATTTGATTTCTTATTCCTTGTCTTATTGCGAGATTCAGACGATTTATGCTCTATAGATGAGCTCATATTTGAAAAGATTGTTTCAAATTTGGGTCTGAAAGAAACCTTTTCCAAAGATGCCCTGCTTGAAATTTTATATAATGAGAAATGCATCGTTATACTTGATGGACTGGATGAATGGACTCACCCCGACAAGAAAAGTGACAAGAAATGTTACAGATCGCCAAAATCGATCCCCCACAAGAATGTACGAGAAAAGTGTACAATACTGACTACCACACGACCATGGAAATTAGGTGTTTTGGGTCTAGACTCGTGTCAATTAGGAAAAAGGGTAGAACTTACAAAACTAAGTTACGATTCAGCAGTTACACTTACAGAAAGGGTATTACAAAGATGGAAGTCTTCCCGGAATAAGGATGCCTTACAAAGTGACGTAACACAGTTCATAAAAACAATCAGTAGGAGACACAACGCCGAGCTTGCTTTTGTACCTCTGCTTTTAATATATATAACTTGTTTATGGTGTAATGGTGTTCAAATAGGAAGTTCAAAATGTGATATCTTTATAAATATAGTCGAGCTTCTTTTATCGAGAACGATTATGGTCCACGGGGAACTTCAACAATCGCGGGAACTTCCGTCCAGTGACATCCCAAAATGCTTTGCTGAATATGATAACTGTAGGAAATACTACCCACTCCTGATGCATTTAGGGAAATTAGCTTATTATACGTTATTTAGTGAAACAAAAGACAATGCGCTAGTTTTTGATAGATCAGTTACTGACGAATACCTCACATTAGACCAGATGGAATTCACACTTCACTCAGGAATGTTGTCAGAAGGAACATCTACATCATCAAGAAAAATGTTTAGTAAAGTATCGTTTTCCCACAAAACAGTTCAGGAATTCTTCGCAGCCATATTTATAAGTTCTCACAGTGACGATCAGAAAATTGTTCTAGAAAAATTCAGAAATATTCAAGACATTCTGGACATGTCAAAAATGTATGAATTTATAATTGAAATGAATGCTGACTTGATGTATGCAATATCAAATGATTTGATGTCAGTCATAAATAAGGACCAGAAAACGCGCGACTATAGAACTAGGGCAGGTGGCGCGCACTGGTACAATAATCCATTGCATAACATACAGGAAATGTTCATGTCCTGTTTACACGAAATGCCTGAAAGTGAAAATATCCAATTATGTTTACAAGATTTCTTCATTGACTACGACATAGTGAGCAGTAAGCAGTTACAACGTTTGTTAAAACAAAATAAAAACAACATAAAATCACTTTATATAGACATCAAATATTCTACCAGAAGTTTACCTGAAATTATAGATTTATTCTCTCTCACAGATCTCATTCATATACAGAAACTTGACTATCGTGGTGACGTGGGGACGGAGGCTGAGATAAATCAGATATTGTTTCCCAGTTTGCAGGCCGTATCTTTGCGGTATGGTAAATGGACAAATGGTGAAGAAAATCTGAGTCAAAATTTGTCACGAGTACAAAACTTACAATATTTACATATTGACCAATTCAAGTTATCTCACAAAATACTGGAAACATTATTCAATTTTATCTGCGGTCAAAAATCAATGAAAGAGTTAACATTGGACTGGTTAGACTGTAAAGAACATGGCCGCCGTCGTGATTGTGAGAGATGGAACTTGGACTTGTCTCAACATTCAACTCTATCAAAGTTACACTTGCAGGTGTTACCTGGGAGGCTACAATTAAATATATCAACACCACCATTAGTTAATGTTAAGTTATGGAGAATCAATCTAGATGAAAGTTCATTGTAACTGTCACGTGACAAGTGTGAAGTTGAGGGAGATAGAGATATCTGCAGGAAGTTTACAGAACTTTATTACCGTGCTGGAAAATCTGCCGCAGTCAGTAACAGTAAAGATACACGACATTTAACCGAAAACAGAATATGAAATTGTTACAGAAAATATTCGGTGTTCACAAACTTTTCATGTGATACAAGACAACGACTACTCCTGGCGGCAGGTGATCGAGTTCAAAACAAAATCAAAGTACAAAAGGCACTGCAGTTGGGATGTACTTTAGGATACATGTAATGTAGGTCCATCACAAACTGTTATTGGCCCTTTTTGACAAGAGAAACAAGTGAATTAAGGAAACTGCAAGCTCGACTTTTTAACAAATGGCATAATAAAGGGAGACAAAACTGTCAAAAAAAAATCAATTATGATATAAATATATTTCTGTATCAGTATTAAGAAAACACTGAAATGGTCAATATTTTTACATCACATTATATGAATGTGGCCATGTCATTAAAACTTATGATGGCTTTTGTACACTGCACTTTTCATGCTAATCTCTTTCAGTGTATAAAGTTTCAAATTCCTTCAATATTTTACTCCTTTCTCTGAAAAAGTATCATGAAATAATATAAACATAGATAATAAAAACTAAGTGGTGTAGAATTTTGGTTATTTGACAAAGCATTTCTGCTCTTTACTCTCTACAACTGTTTTTAGTTTGAGTGAGATATCATTGAAAAGATATACTCCAGACAACCAATATGTTAAATTTTGATGCATTATAAAGATGATAATTGTAAAATTAAGCTAGGAAAAATGATGGTTCTTTGAAACTGCACTTCCTTTCACTTGAACGTTTCGCTGTGTAAAATCTTAATCAAATTCCATCAACTCTTTTCAAGTATTTCTCTGGACAAGCATTATTAAGTACATGTATTATAAAGGGAGATAATTAAAAAAAAACTAGGAAATGTAGTTATGATTCTTTGCCACTTTGACATATTCGAGTCTGTACAACTGGGTGTTGTTTCAGTGATAGTTTGGAAGTAAAACTCCAAAAAAAACTTATTAACTTAAGGGAGATAATAAAAACATTAAGCAATGTAGAGTTATGTTTCTTAAACACTGCACTTCCTCTCAAAAGTCTCTATCACTTTGTGAAGTTTACATAAAATTCCTTCAATACTTATACATTTATATTCATATTCTGGACAAGTGTGTGAAGGACGGACGTCTTCCTAAGTTATAATGTGTTGTTTTTTTTTAATCATCTAAAATCTCAAAAACACGAAACCTTTTTTCCTCCCATGAGCAACCTTTTCCACCACAAGTACAAGTCTGTACGAAATAAACACGGATATTTATCCATAATATTTCTTGAGTCCATACAGACAGATGATTAAGGCAGCAACTTTATTATCTCCCTTTTAGGAGCATACATTATAATAATATGCTTAATTTCCATATGGTTCTATATCAGATACCATTATGATGAACCTTCCTTTTGTACCTTTTGAGTAATATCAGAGTTCAGATTTCATTGACATACAGAAAGGGGTCAGCTTTTAGTAAAAACAGAAGGGGACTATTGACAACAATTTATTCTAGTTTCAATTCTCAGGTTTATAACTTATAACTTTTCCTTAAATAAACATTACATAATATTTTAATAAATTGGAATGTGCAGTCATTTGTTACTCAGGTCCCAGGAGCTTCAATTCATGGACGCTTTTGGGGAAATCAGTCAAAATATCACCATTGATTTAATTTATCACTACCAAGTAAGTGTGATGGTTTTGTTTGAAGCCAAAACAGCTAGATTTAACATTTTACTTCAACGCAATGTTCTTGACTTGCCCTTTACTATTGACAGGGGATTCAACTGAAGTGCTAACTCTACCCCTCCAAAATCGTCCAACTAGTCCCAGGTGTTCAAGGTTGAACAGTTATTTAGCCAATACAGTTATGATCACACGCACTGTACTGTACTACATCTGGATTCCCACAGACTGTGATGCTAATCTTCATTTGCTTGAAAGTGACACATGGCCACCTTAAAATGCATTAACAATTATATGAAGTTCAATAATTTGCAAAAATGCTTATCTTATTTGTCTGTTCTTACATTTATAATGCAGAGCACTAGATTTATGTGTCTGTCATACAAAATGACTTTCAATAACACTTTTTAAATGTATTTGAAATACAATTTCTTTCATAAATACTCATAGTAATACTAAATTACTTTTTGTGATATTTTTCCTGTCACATAGGTTCAGACTGTTAGACCCCATACAATTTAAAGGTATAATTAATTATTGGCTACAGTTGTAAATAATGAATTGTAAATAATGGTTAGTTTAATAACCAATATGAATGTTTCAAAGAGTATCCCTTCAGACTTTAAAAACATCCCGTCAATTAAGTAGATCTTAGCAACTGTGGCACACTAAGCAGAAAAATGGTCAATCAAAGGGTAGGGAAACATTTTAATACATATTTAAATCATTTGGTGAAGAAACAATCACTTCACATTTGTGCTATGCTATTGAATGTTTCATTTGTTACAATCTTGAATAATCAAAATGTAAACAATGTTCTGTACTGTCAATTTTGCATACATATTGAGGTCTTGTTCAAGGCAACAAAACTATATTGTAAATTTTGCAGTTCCTTGTAATGCCCTGTAGGATTGATTTGTTCCTCCTTAAACCATCATACTATGATATTTTATGTAAGTCATCATTTTCAGCAAAGGAAAAAGACTGTCATAGGCAGTATCTTAATGCCAATTGACAGAAATATTTGAAGTATATTCTTAACTAACACTATAATTATCTGTGAGCATGCACTGACACTCTTTTATGTAAGGCTGTACTATATATGAACAAGACTTGGACTATTTTAGTATGTAGATTTGAAATGCGAACTAAAAAATTCAGTTTCAAGCCTTTTCCTAGACATTTTGTGTTTTTGAACATCATATGTTTGGTACAATATTGGAATGGAATGAAGCAAAATTGTCAGCTTTGATAACGGGAATTTCGACTCGATTATGGTTTTTGGAAAAAATAAGCAAATGTGCCACTACGAATGGGTCTGGTAATCTGGCCCGTGGTGACACTGGTAAAAAGGCATATGTTTTCATGAATAATGTTTTGAGAACAGTTTGATTTGTGAATTATACATCAAATATTATACAAGAACATGCTGTTCGAAAAAATCTTCTTGTCTTTCTTTAATCTTATCCTTTTTTTCTAGCTTCATGTATGTACTAGCCTTTCCAAGTGAATATTAGAATAAATGATCTTTTATTTCCCTGAAAATATCAATTAAGAGATTTCATCTTCAAAATTATATAATACTACTCTTAGTGAGTGTATATACACAATGTATATATAATATGATTGTGTACAACATGTCATCACATAAAATTTGAAATAATATATAATATAAATAATTGAAATATATAATAATATTTCTTTATATTACTCAACAATATTACCACTTAAATAGGAAATGTTCTTATCATTTTATTTTGATATTACATGTATATTAGTGAATAAAATGTGAATATCACTATTATCAAAAATTGTTTAATTTCTTATTAACACTGATTAAATTACAACCCCGTAAATATTACACCAGGTATAGATCATTTCCAACAGCCTTGCTGTTGTGATGACCTTTCCGCCACATGGTTGTGTGTCGGCCATGTAATCAAGAGGTCTGGGGTTCAAATCCCTTTCAGTGACTGAAGATTTTTCAATAATCATGGTGTCAGTGATTTTTTTTTTCAATTTTCAAACAACCTGTGGCTTTCTGGAGGAGAAAATATAGCGTGATAAATCAGAAAAGGGAAAAATCAAATTCCAACCACTGAGAATGGAATTTACCCATACATTTAAAAAACATCAAATCTAATTCAACTAGAATTGATGGACTCCACTGATGTATTTTGACATGATGGGACTGAAAATATTTTTTCATGATAGACGTACCATTTGATGTAGGTTAAGACTACTAATCTGTGTGCAAAAATTCAGATCATTCCCGCACTTCGTTCTTCCAGAATAATTATTCAAATTGTAAAAAATGACCCAAATGAAAAGCGTTTAAACGCTTTTCTCTCAAATTGGGCTAAAAATGCATAAAAATACGATTTTGTATTTACTTCAAAGAATATTTCTTAACTATCTTTGTATATATTGTTGTTAAAGTGCCCCAGCTCATTAATGTAAGAAATACAAATGTTATGTTTTTAGGCCTTGAAACCTCAGTGGAGTTCCTATAACATGCATAGTACTAGCAGAGGCTATCAGACAGCTTTCGTCTGTCTTCTAGCTGATATAAGTCAGCTGATGTTAAGTCATCTTTCTGATGAAGAATGTGCACAGGGGTTTGAGGGGAAAATATTAGCATTTTTAGGGGAAAATATACATATTTGGGCTAGGGGAAACAGCCCCTACAGGGAAAAAAACTGGGTGGTGAGGGTAAAATGAAAAAAAATGATAATACTGTTCGTTTGTCATTTGTGGGTATGAAGAATCAATTAGCAATCAATAAGAGTTTAGTCAGAAATAATAGGACATTGCTTCTAGCTTGTCCTCTAATGCCTCAATTATACAAGGCCTGCAGTATTTGCAGGGGCTTAACTAAACGGCTAAACAGCTGATAATGAGTGTTAAATCACATTTTTATTATTTCATAGAATCCCTTTATTCATTGAATTACTTAATGTATAAACATGCAAGATAAAAATAAAATTATATAGGTAGGCGTATAATTTGTAAAATTGGTCGGTTTTGCAGTCCAAACAATTGAGACTAGGCCAGGGTCGAATTGTCTTGGGGACGAAATGGCTCGAATTTTCTCAAATTACTTCGATATTATTAACGAAAGTTTTAGTCCTCGGAAACGAATTGACATCAATAAATAGACTTATTAATATTATTCATCAAATCCATAATATATATTGCTTTAAAACTTAACTTATGGGCTAAACAAGTAGGTCATAAAGTAAACCGGAAATTGTCGGATTTATCTAATTATAGGCTATTTCAGAGACATAGATTATCTACGTATCTGGCTAATTCTATTTTAATATTCACTTTGCAACTATAAACATTTTTTTTTTCGATAAAAATTGTCTTTTTAAAAAAATTCTGGAATATCATAGAAAAAATATGATGATAAGGTACGAATGAGTAAGTTGAATATTGCGAGCCGTCAATTCATAAAATAATTATGACCCCAATTACTATCTCCATTCATAGAAGTACTCGACTTTTCAAATTATATCCGTTACATTTCTTATACCGTAATTTAAGCTATATTGCACATGATTTTCAAAAAATAAATTTCTTATCTCCTCTTCTATTCGCAATAAATCAAAGTTTTCAGAAATACAGAGCACTATATTCACTCGCGTCGGTCATGATCGGTTGATCACTATGAATTCAACTTCCTTGAAAAATGTAGGAATACAATAAATCATATATAGTGGTGATGAAACGTCACTGCAGTGGGCGTTACCCTGTATGGTTGGAAATTTCGGGTTTGTAAGTACATTAGTTTGGACTACGTCCAAACTAAAATCTAAGTAAATAATAAACAAAGGAAAAAAATTGTAAAATAAAGTGAAGAAATTACTTTTAATTACTTTTAAATAAAAACAATTTAAATATTGACTCTTAAAAACAGCATGGCCACTTTTTCAACGTTATATGTACTGTATAGCCCGGTCATTTGATCTACAAAATTAAATGACAGTTGTTTATAAAGAAATAAAACATATTAAGAGGAGAAATAATTCAAGGAAGATTTTTACTGGAACTAAATGGATAACTTGGAATTAGGATTTGGAAATATTTCACAGGTAAGAGATTTTTTATTGAATTATTTATATGCTTTTTTAAATAAATTATAATATGACATTTTCTCTTGATAAATAAAAAACAACTTTATATAATAATTAATACATTCACTTTTAATATTTTCCATAAATGTTTGCTTCTTAAAATAGATTTTATAGTTAAAATAAAACCTTAAATTAACTCAGTCAATTGTGACACATGAATGTATGAAAACTTGTTTAATAACTACCACCCTCAAATATTTTCAAAGTTCATTGACATATGGCTTTGATACTTTGCAAACTTGCTCACTATCATGCTCCAACCATGTTGACAGGGAGGTAACCCTATTAAGAATTTTGACAGCATTATGCCCCTTTTTCAACTTAAAATTTATGTTAAAGTTTGCGTACCAAGTCAAATATTTTCAAAGTCAATTGACATATGACTTTGAAACGTTGCACACTTGTTAACCATTATACCCCCAACCTAAAGGCAGGAGGAGGTTACTCTATTTAAGTATATTGACAGAATTATGCCCCTTTTTCGACTTAGAATAAGTGTTCAAGTTTGCAAACCACCTTAAATATTTTCAAAGTCCATTGACATATGGCTTTGAAACGTTGCACACTTGTTCACCATTATGCATTCAACCTCTTGACAGGAAAAGGTAACCCTATTTAGTATTTGGACTGATTTATGCCCCTTTTTCGACTTAGAATTTATGTTAAAGTTTGCATACCACCTCCAATATTTTCAAAGTCCATCAACATATCGCTTTGTTACTTTGCACACTTTCCCACCACCATGCTCCCAACATGTAGACAGGAGGAGGTAACCCTATTAAACATTTTGACAGAATAATGCCCCTTTTTCAACATAAAATTTATGTTGAAGTTTGCATACCGCCTCAGATTTTTTCAAAGTCCATTGACATATGGCTTTGAAACTTTGCACACCTCTTAACGATCATGCCCCAAACCTTAAGGCAGGTGGGAGTAACTCTTTTACTTATTTTGACAGAATTAAGTCCCTTTTTACTTACAATTTATGTTAAAGTTTGCGTATCACCTCAAATATTTTCAAAATATATTAGCACATAGATAGCTTTGAAACTCTGCACACTTTTTCACCATCATGCCCCCAGCAAGTATACAAGAGGATGTAAATCTATCAAGCACTTTGACATATTTTCCCCTATTTAGCTCGACTATTCGATAAGAATAAGTAGAGTTATTGTAGTCACCCGAACGGCGGCGTCGGTGTCAGCGTAAGCGTAACCACTAGTGTTAAAAATTTTGTAATACCTCAAATATTTTCAAAGTTAATTGACATATGGCTTTGAAACTTTGCACACTTGTTTTCCATCAGGACCGCAGCCTGTAGACAGGAGATATTAACTCTATTATGTATTTTGACAGAATTATGCCCTTTTTCGACTAAGAATGTATGTTAAAGTTTGCAAACCACCTCAAATATTTTCAAAAGACATTAAGTTATGGCTTTGAAACTTTGCACACTTGTTCACCATCATGACCCCAACCTGTTGACAGGAGGAGGTAACTGTATCAAGCATTTTGACAGAATTATGCCCCATTTTCTACTTAGAATTTATGTTTAAGTTTGCAAACCACCTCAAATATTTTCAAAAGACATTAATTTATGGCTTTGAAACTTTGCACACTTGTTCACCATCATGACCCCAACCTGTTGACAGGAGGAGGTAACTGTATCAAGCATTTTGACAGAATTATGCCCCATTTTCGACTTAGAATTTATGTTAAAGTTTGCAAACCACCTCAAATATTTTCAAAAGACATTAATTAATGGCTTTGAAACTTTTCACACTTGTTCACCATCATGATCTAGCCTGTTGACAGGAGGAGGTAACTGTATCAAGCATTTTGACAGAATTATGCACCTTTTTTTACTTAGAATTTACGTTAATGTTTTCGTTACACCTCAAATATTTTCAAAGTCCATTGACATATGACTTTGAAATTTAAACAATTGTTCATCATGATGACTCCAACCTGTAGATAGGAGGAAGTAACTTTATGAAACATTTGGCAGAATAATGCCCCTTTTTAGCTCACCTGAGCTTGCTCAGGATGCTTATCTAGTTAATAGCTCGGATGAGTTCGAACATGGGTCATCTCGGATAAATACTAGGTCACAGGAGCTAAAAATAGAAAAACCTTGTTAACACTCTATAGGTCACATTTTGCCTCATTCATCATCAAACTTTGTCAGGATGCTTGTCTAGTTAATAGCTGGGATGAGTCCGAACATGGTTCATCTCGGATGAAGAACTAGGTCACCGTAGCTAAAATAGAAAAACCTTGTTAACACTCTAGCTGTCACATTTTTGCCTCAATCAGCCTCAAACTTGGTCAGGATGCTTATCTAGTTAATAGCTCGGACGAGTTCGAACATATGTTATCTCTGATGAAAATTAGGTCACCGGAGCTAAAAACAGAAAAACCTTGTTAACACTCTAGCGGTCACATTCTTGCCTCGATCATCATCAAATTTGGAGGATGCTTGTCTAGGTGATAGCTCAGATGAGTGTCAACATGGGTCATCCCGGATGAAAAACTCGGTCACCGGAGCTAAAAATAGAAAAACCTTGTGAACACTCTAGCGGTCACATTTTTGAGTCAATCATCATCAAACTTGGCCAGGTTGCTTGTCTAGGAGATAGCTCGGATGAGCTCGAACATGGGTCATCCCGGATGAAAAACTAGGTCACAGGATGCTTGTGTAGGGCCTTGGCTATGAAACTTGCTAAAGTCATTGCTCTGGGCTGGTAGGTTATTCCTTTTGATATTTGAATCAAGGGAACAAAGGTAAATGTCATATTAACCTTGTGTGTCAAAACAGTTTCAAACCAATAATATGGCAACCCATGAGCTCTCAGCCCTCAAATTCAACAGGTGTATTGGTCTTGCTAGGTAAATTACACTTATTGGTTTTGAGATTGCTGGGTCAAAGGTCAAGGACTCTCAAATCTCTAAAACTTCTTAGGTGTTCCTCACAAAAACATTACATTAAAATGCATGTCTTTAAAAAAGGGAGAATATATGTTTTGCTTTATACATGTCGGTTTGGGGTCACTGGGTCAAAAGTCAATGTGAAAATGACCTGACAACATGACTAATTGGCTGTTGGTAGGAGACATACTTGCTTTACAAACATCTCTTGTAAAATAGAATCTTGGCGATAATCTCAGTGAAAATATGCAAAGACAAATTGCATCATTCCAACGATTCCAGAAGGGACTAGGAGGCCCCCGTTGAAGAACTGTAATTAAATCAGTCAAAAGCATATATAAACGATTCTATCGATATTGTAATGATACTAAATATCAATGACAAATTAATACATCAAGAACAATGTATCCATATTTCACCTTCATACCTTTTTACATGATTTTCCTATGATTGATCAGTGTTTTTTCTCTACTTTGGGAATAGTGCCCGGGTACCAGACTGATTTGGGAAAAACTGTTATTTTTACTTAAATTGGGAATTGTTGTAATATGCATTTTTCAGCTACAAATAAGATAAGTCTTCATGAATAAAGACAGCTAACAGCTTCCACTGTCCATGTAGAACTATTGAGTGGTGATTTATATGAATATGTTGGATTTAAATGATTTCAGAGAAATCTCTTGGCTTTGTGGGAATTTTAAACAGCCATTTTAAGAGTTTAAACATTGGAAATTGGGAATTTAATGTACATTTTCTATTGGGAACAGTGCCTTTTTAGGGTAGTAATTATATAAAGAAAAAAAAATACTGTGAATGTCTGTCACTGCTTTAAATTATGATTTGCATTGTATATCAATGTATTCTGCATGCATGCTCAGTTTTCTGTCAATCTTTAACTTGACAGCCTAAACTATATTGAGAGCTGCCCTAGTCCTAATCACCCCAGCATTTCATAGCTTCAACTATGTCGGTATACAGATTTCAAATTAAAGTGTTTTTGCAGTATTTTTTTTTCTATTTGTTCCTTTTTTAGCTCGACTATACTAAGTATATGGAGAGCTGTCCTACACGCCCCAGCGTCTGCATCCGCGTCCGCGTCCAGATTTCAGATTCAAGTTTTGGTGCAGTAAAATATTTTTCACGGTAACGTTTTCATTTCTTAAGGTACCAACTTCAAATATATGATCCTTATCATTAACCACATCTTATGTGACAAGGTTCATAACTCAAGCACCAATATTTTCAGATTTATCTCCCCTTGAACTTAGAATTTTCCTTAAAAAAATATTATTTTTTACTGTAACGAGATGGTGAGCTTTTGTGATCGCTTTTTTTCCGGTGTCCGTCCGGCATCC
Organism: Ruditapes philippinarum; assembly: GCF_026571515.1. NCBI lineage: Eukaryota > Metazoa > Mollusca > Bivalvia > Venerida > Veneridae > Ruditapes > Ruditapes philippinarum. The sequence goes on from NW_026861111.1 coordinate 29,486, forward strand.
GTCCGTCCGACAGTAAACTTTTATTATAAACGACATCTCCTCATAATCGGCTTAGGCAATTTCATCCAAACTTCACAGGAATGTTCCTTTGGTAGTTAACTTTAAAAATTGTTCAAAGAATTTAATTCCATGCAGAACTCTGGTTGCCATGGAAACCGAAAGAAAAAACTAAAAAAAAACTTCTTTAAAAAAAACTGAAAGAGCTAGTGCTTAAATATTTGGCATGAAACATCATCTAGTCAGAGTCTACCAAGTTTGTTAAAAAAATAGCCCTGGGATCAAAATTGGCCTGCCCCGGGGGCCATTGATTTTCCTAACTTGTATATAGTAAAATCTTAAAAAATCTGCTTTTGAAAAATTCAAATACTTACAGCTTTGATTTTTGGCATGAAACATCTTCTGGTAGGTGTGTACCAAGTTTATTCAAATAAAAGCCCTAGGGTCAAAATTGGCCCCGCACCAGGGGGTCATTGTTTTCCATATATGTATATTGTAAAAAACTTTAAAAAAATCTTTTGAAAAACCCAAAATAGCAAGAGCTTAGATACTAAGCATGAAATATCTTCTAGTGGATGTCTACCAAGATTTTTCAAATAAAAAACCTAGGGTCAAAATTGGCCCCGCCCTGGGGTTCATTGTTTTCCATATATGTATATAATAAAAACTTAAAAATCTTCTTTTAAAATACCCAAATAGCTACAGCTTAGATATTAAGCATGAAACATCTTCTGGTGGGTTTCTATTAAGTTTATTCAAATAAAAGCCCTCTGGTCAAAATTGGCCCTGTCCTATGGGGGTCATTGTTTTTCCTTTTATGTATTTAGTAAAAACTTTAAATCATCTTTTAAAAACCCAAAGAGCTAGAGCTAAGATATTTAGCATGGAACATTTTCTAATGGGTGTCTACCAAGTTTGTACAAAAAAGGGCTCCGGGGTTGAAATTGGCCCCGCTCCGGGGTTTATTAATTTCTTTATGTGTATAATAAAAACTGAAAAAATATTCTTTTAAAATCCCAAAGAGCTAGAGTTTAGATACCTAGCATGAAATATCTTTTAGTGTTTGTTTACCAAGTTTGTTAAAAAAAAGCCCTGGGGACAAAATTGGCCCCGCCCGGGAAGGGGGGGATTATTGTTTTTCCCTATATGTGTATCCCCAAAGCGCTAGAGTTTTTTTTATTTATCATGAAACATCTTCTAATGAGTGTCTACACCAACATTGTTCAAATAAAAGCCCTTGGGTTAAAATTGGCCCTACCCAAGGTGCCTATATACAGGTGAGCGATTTCATGGCCATCATGGCCCCCTTGTATTACTAAAGGGATCAACTGCATACTTCAAATATATGTTCCTTATCATCAACCACATCTTATGTGACAAGGTTCATAACTCTAACACCAATATTTTCAGATTAATCTCCCCTTGAACCTCGAACTTTATGCTTCAAATATGTGTTCCTCATCAGCAACCACATCTTATGCGACAAGGTTCATAACACTAGCGCCAATATTTTCAGATTAATCTCCCTTGAACCTCGAATTTTCCTTAAAAAAACATTATTTTTTACTAAAACTTCTTTATTACCTAAGAGATCAACTTCATACTTCAAATATATGTTTCTTATCATTAACCACATCTTATGTGACAAGTTTCATAACACTAGTACCAATGTTGCAAGAATTATCTCCCCGTTAATTTAGACTTGTTTATTTGAAAAATGTTATTTTTTACTATAACTTCTTTAGTTTTAAAGGTATCTACCTCAAACTTCAAATACTTATTCCTTTTCATCAACCATATCTTATGTGATAAGGTTCATAACTCTTGAAGCAATATTTTCAGATTATCTCCCTTTGTACTTAGAAATTTCTTAAAGAAATATTTTAACTTATTTACTTTTTAAGGTATCTACTTCAAACTTCAAAAATATATTTCTTATCATTACACACATGTTGTGTGACAAGGTCCACAACTCTAGTGTGACTATTTCCAGAATTTTTCCCTCTTAAACTTGGAATTTATATTAACAACAATACATTTTTGTCATAAGAAGAAGTATATTTATAGCATAATTGATTTTTCTTTTATAGTTTTGTATTCCTTACTGTGTCCAGTATTTAATTAGTCGAGCTTCGCTGTCTCCTGTGACAGCTCTTGTTTCTCAGGGTATCAACTTTAAATTTTGAATATATTGTATGGCTCTAACCTTTTTATTTTGTTCAAGGATTTACTTCAACATTAAATTTAATAAAATTCAGCGATTTAATTCAGATTTAAAAAAAAAGGTTTGTTATCAAAGCATTATCATGTGAAATTAGAATTCCTGTATAATCTAGAACTATTTCTATTTAAGAAATAATATATCCCAAACTGTGATTTTATTGCTCAATAACATCACTGTTTGGAGTTCGGATGCGGGGAATTATATCACGAGGTTATATCACGAGGGCGTAGCAAGTGCTTCAATTATCGACAGTCTATAGTTATCGACAGTTTTATTATTTTTCATTATTTAAAATTTTCAAATTAACTTGTCAAACACATTTGAGGTAATCTTTTCCATGAAACACTATCTGCACATTCTTTTTGCTATTTTGCAAAAGTCCACGGAGTTTGGTCAAGTTAAATTTGCATGCATTTTACAACCGTTGCATCAATTTGTTTACTAGACAGGACAGCTCACGTCACAGGGTAAGGGGGCAGGGGACATATTCGAATGATGGCCCCGGTCAAATTTTTTAATAACTCAGACATGGTGTTTTGAAGGTACTGATAACTTCTGATATTTCTCTGTCATTGTAATTCTTTTTTGTTTGTGTGTAGGAAATGAGATATATTTTTGGGTTTTTACCCGAAACTAAGCATTTTGGTAGCTTTGTATGTATTTCGGACTCTTCGAATGGAGGTGAAAAAGTTAAAAATCAAGCTTTGACAGTTGGCGCCAAACAAGTAAGAAATTTCAGATAAATTTTGTGAAAAATCTAAACGTATGACAGACACTTTATTTGTCATTTCTGAAAATGCCATAGCTTGCACTGCGTGTTACTGATATTTTTAAAGGAATCGTGCGGATTCTGGAGTATGCTGCACCTTCATGAAGATTGCCCATATTGGTATATTTTAGGTGTGATTTTGGCTGGGTGGGGGTAAATACAAATTGCTGTCAGTCATTTTTTGAAGGAGCAATGCATGCAAACTATTATTTTCTTCAATGTATGTCATATATCATTGAATAATGCTGTGCAACTGGTTATCTGCCTGTGAAACAGATTTTGAAATATTTGGAATTGTGTTTCTGGTCACACTGAAATACAAAATTTTTCATTTTTAGGTCCCCTGCCCCCTAAGGCAGACAGTTACGTAATATCTTAAAATTGTGATTTTCACTTTATTTTTCCAAGAGTTATTCCACTTTGTTTAGTCTTATATTAGATGTGTATGGGTTACAGACCACTAAATATGCAATATTAACGGTATTGATACAGTTGTAGGGGGGTGTCGATAACTATGTCCAGTAAACAGATAGGTCTACAGTTATCGACACTTTGCAATTTTTAAATAAAAATTTATGTTTTAAAAACAATTTTATTGAAGAGTATAAAAATTATGTAACTATATAGAATATCAATGTTTTATTTAATTATCCATTTACATATAATGTTATACAGTAAACATTTAATTCTACCTCAGACTTTTAAACTTTAAAGATGATAGGTTTCAATACAGTCATGAAAGAATATTACTCCTGTTCTAGACGTCATCTCAAAATCATAAGTGTCCAATACTTGCAACCCAAAATGAGGGGAAGTTGAAGTCAACTACGAGATGTAATGGGATGTCGAAGGTAAAAGCTGCCAGGCTATATAGGGTTCCAAGGACCACCCTTTTAGATAACCATTTGGGAAGATTTCCTAAAATGCCAACAAGACCCGGACGTCAGTCAGTTTTGACTCCTGCTGAGGAGAAAGCTCAAATAAACTATGCAAATCTGATGGTAAAAGCTTTACCTTGAATTTTGGAATATACTCTGTTGAAATCAGAAAACAAAAACTATATGCTGAAATACTCTATGAAGTGCACCTTTTAATGATGTTATGGTTCATGTATTTTATACTACAAATGTATGTAATTTTGATAACTTCTTAAATAAAACATTTCAAATCAAATTTCCTGATATATATTAATAGGTTCTTCATCTATTTTAAACTCATTTGCCATGACTATGAATCTTTATTTTATATTTCAGGTTGTTCATTATCCAAGAAAGAGATTTTGACTAAGTTCTTAAGTCATCAGGCCTTTTCCCCTTAATATCTCCTGAAGGCAAGTGGGTCCATCTGACTCTGAGCTTATAGTAGCAACTACATGTACTTCAACTGTCTCAGACAAGTCTTCTGCCTTCAATAAACTCATTATCCCTGAAATAAAGAAAAGAAAATCAGTTCCATTAGAAATAAAATCCCAAAAGTGTTGTAAGGTTCTGCTGCTTTGAATTTGTTAATGTGAGAGAAAGTAAGAGAATAGCAGAAGAAGAGAAGGGTCCTTAGTAAGAAAGACAAAAAGATAAAGCAAGAAAAGTGAGAGACAAAGAGAAAGAAAGAAAGAGGTGTAAAGATAATTAAGAAAGAAAATAAAATTGATAGAAAAGAAAAAAAGGTAGAGGCATATATATGCCAGCAATACCTCTTCTGAGGAAAATATACCTTGCATGGATTCAGATGATGATGATGATGATGATGGTGGTATTCAAATGCAAATTAACTATGTCAGTATAGTATCTTATACTTACATCAAAGGTATGTTACCTTATACATGTATTTACATCACAGTCTATACTATCTCTGCTTGCATCAATATATCTGAATAAAAAATTGAAATTGGTTATTGACTTATCATTTTATTTTTCTTAAAATTTAGGGGTCTGCAACTTGGGTTCAAAGTTCAATTTAATTTTAAAAAAATAAACTGCAAACACATGCAAATCAGATTTATTAATTTAAGTAAATACTTTTTGCAATATAATAATTGTCATGATATTATAAACCATATTACTTATCAATATGTCCATTAAAAAGGATTAGTGTCCTCAATTAAAAAGTACCTGTCAATAATTGTGTCCATGTGTCGATAACTACAGCCTTAGAATTAGTAGTTGCTACCGAGTGTCACGCTGTGTAAAAATAATTGGAACCGGGAAATACCCTTCTAAACAACCAATCAACGATTGTTTTACATAGTAGAATTCAATCAAATGGAAATAAACAAATCGATAATTGTACGTTAGCTTTTTTAGGTTAACCTGTCGATAACTGTAGCACTTGCCTAAGACTTGATAAAATGGTATCTGTCATTATTCACACCATGTATGACAAGGTTCTTAACTGTAGCATCGTGGCCGAGTGGTTAAGGTCTTTGACTTCAAACCCCTTGTCCCTCACCGCTGTGGGTTCGGGTTCTGACAGGGACTTTGGATTTTTTCATGTGACGAAGCTATCCAGCTAGCTAACGGAACGCCGGTGGTTCTACTCAGGTGCCTGTTCGTGAAATAATGCAATGGTCTGGTCTTCCTCAACCAGTTAAGCGGGAACGTCGCCAAATGACTTATACTGTGTCGGTGTGATGTAAAACCCAATCAAATAAACAAACAAATTTATTTCAAGAGTAATAAGAATAATTTCTTCTTTGAACTTATATATTTACTTTAAACATTACTTGCTCTTATCATTTTTGTTACTGAATGAATAATGACTCAGTAATCCGATTGTTGCCTTTTAATCCAATAGAGCATAGAAATGTATGTTTAACTTTAATTGACATGGTATTATGCAAATTATGTGGTGGTGCAAATAAATTGTATATATGAGTGTTTGCTTGATAATTTGATACAGTTGATATATTTGTATCATCTGCGTCAATTTAGTCGAGCGTGCTTTCTATTTGTTAATATCACTGTGCTTTGAAATAAGTAAATTAACAAAATAAATGCATGTAAAATCAAGTCATGGCGGTTACGGCCGGAATAGTTTTACACGTACTAGTTTTAACGTTTAATTTTAGGCTTATTGTGCTTAGCATTTCTAGACCTTTCATTGATTAGGCAAAAGTATCGATTTTTTTTTCTATTCTGTATCGCTAATTTTTGACAGAAAAATATCAATGATACATCAATATCATTTCTATAAGTAATCATGTAATTTACAGGCATGACCATACATTACAAAACATCAAGTATTATTAGGAAGTCAATTATGCATTGATGCCAATTCATTTTTGTCAAATAATACAATTAGTCGCAAACTCAAAAATATATCGAATGTGTTTGCAATTCTAATCTTAATTGCAATAACAGTTTTTTTTTCATTTGCGAAACCAGAGGTCAGTGGATCTTCTTGAATTTTTACTGGTTCCTTAACTTTAAGCCTGTTGGCGTCAACATATTCTACCAATGTGACCATAATGCAGACCATGATCAGCCGGCACATATATTAGTATTTTCAAAGTTGTCCATATGGTAAATTGTTCTATCCAGATTTAATGATTTACAAGTCTATTAAAGTAAATTGGATTGGTCATCTTGAAAATTGACAACAACACAGTATATTGTTTTAACAATGTTAGAATAGGAAATTCCTGCTACATAATGTTATAACAATGACCTATTGCTTTCCTTTATTTCAGAAAATCAGCTATAATAAATCTACAGAGACAATGAGGACGGTCATAACTGTTTGGCTTTTTATCCGTCAATCTCCGGATGATGATAACAACGAGCTATTCCGAATAACAAAGATGTTAAAGTTCTTAAATAGATCTAGTTCATTATTATGACTTCACACCTGATACCTGGCTGTACGGGGACAGACATCGAATAAATTTGCAGCAGAAAAGTCCGCCCTTGCCAATACATTGGATAGCATTCTGGTTCCTGGCCCTATGGAAACATAATAGAAAACGTTTGCATTACACAGTTATCTCGTATCTGTTTTTACAATTAGAATTTGAATCTTAAAAGACAATTACACCAAGACCACTGTCAAATATTCCAGTATTCCTTCAAAAAATGTATGTTGAAATAATTTAATTTAATTATATATACATGTATAAATCTGTTTCTTTAATTTAAGAATGACATTATATGACAAGAATTGTTAAATTATTTATTATGAAAGGCACATTATGCTTCAGAAATACTATAAGTTTTATTTCTCCAAAACATTTTTATTTTAGTAAACTTGTTACAGTTTCGAAAAAAATACTTGTTTACCATACACATTAACTATTTTTTGCTGATTTTTGTTTTGTTGCCAATGGGAATAATTATAGTGAATTAGAATTTTGTATGGAAGTCAAAATACTACTTTGATTACATTTTGCTATCTTTACAATTCATTACTGCATCTTCAGTGCTATCTATTCACTTGTTAAACATGTAACATGCTCTTAAACCATTATCAAAACATTATGAAACAAGTGCTTGACTTTTCTAGAGAATATTGATTTGATTGTGCTTTTTTTAGTATAGGGTAATGTTTGTTAATTAGCATTAAGGGAATTAGGTTGCTCTGGCCTGGGGTAGCCAAATGACAGATTTAGTATTGTCCGATAAGTATCGACAGCTTTAGTATTGACCGATTAAATATTGGTTAAAGTGTAGCTGTTGTCAGCAATGATTAAGGAAACTACATTTGTCTGGCGCGACACATTCGTGCAACCTATTTAATGGAATGCTGACTTAACAAACACAAGCCTACTAAGTGGTTATATTATGATTTGAATCTTTTCTCAAAGGGAGTATGATACATTGATTTAAATAGATAATGCTAAGTAACAAAAAGGTGCCGATAAAATAAACTAAAATTAAAAAGCACCACTAAATTTGAAACAAAAAATAACTATCTCATTAGACAATACATAATTTCAACCACTAATTCTAGCATTATATGTATTACAAATGTATAGTTTTGTAAATAGTTCTTGAATTGTATTTAATTTTTTACATATTTGTCTTTTACAGCTAAGCACTTATTTTTAATAATTCAATTTTCTGAACAAAATTGTACAAGTAACCTTTTTTTTATATTGATGATACCTTTTTTGTATCTTTTACACGATATCAATGTATAGGAAGTACGTTATAATTAATAAGGTTTTTGGCAGGTTATATTCCCCAGTATAACAATTTAAGCTTTAAGTATATAACCCAAGTTGCCAGGTGATGGTTATATAGCAAACAACTTTTCATTAGTCTTTATATTCAAATTAAGATATTTCTTTCCTGTCGCCATTATTTTGAAACAAATCAATTTGCACTTGCTACAATCATGTTTATTCTTAGATATAAAGATTCTGAATTTGTTACGGCTGTTTGGGTTTATAACCCGAGCTGCTAGGCGAGGATTATATAGAGGATATTTGTTTAGTTCAGTGTAAGATCGAAATATATTTCACAGAGTGAGCACCAAAAGGTATATTTCACGTGTGACACAGCCACGAGTGAAATATGAACTTTTGGTGTTCACAAGGTGAAATATATTTCAATCTGACACTAAACTAAACAAATTTTCTTTTTACCACATGCAAAGAAACGTTTTATAAAGACAATAAAACCTAATACAAATAATAATACAACGTGACGTCAATTACGACGTCACGTCATTAAGTTGGTACCCAGTACTGTGCACGCTGGTATTTCACTGAAACAACGTAAGGGGCTTAAATTAAAAACAGTGAAATTATCAAAGTGGTATTTTCACTGTTTCAAACAGTTTTATATCACTGATATATTTCTATAAACCACCGAAAAGCATGTAATAAATTGCTTACAACCGTTTATATAGAATCTTATAATGAATTTGTTATACAGAAAACTTCCTTCATTACAGAAAAATATATATTTCATACATTGACAGAGCGGTGTATTTAGTATACATAAATGTCATGATTATCCTATGAAAAGTGACACATCAAGTATGCAGTATTATAAAGATTAAACATGTATATATTGTTTATTTGAGTTACCATTGATTCATTTTTAGTTGGTGAATGTTTTATCTTTTTATAATAACCATTGTTCGGAGTAATATCACACTTTTAAGCTGCATGCCTCATAGATAAGGACTACTATAGGATATTGTACAATTTGGAGTTAAATTGATAACAATGTTAGCAGACTTGAGTATTTTAATGACAATACATAGTTCACTTCTGAACAATAGCATTCTGCAACATGAAATTGCAAATTTATCCTAAACTGTACGTAATAATTATAATGGATAAATATGATACGAATAGCAACAGATCTTCAGATTCATGCTAATTTTCATGAAAAATTTGAAAATGTATTTAAAAGTAAAATACATGTATATTGTGAGGTGAACATTGAAAATAATCTACACATTACAAATGTTGCTTTAATACAATCCATGTAAATAACCAAAAAGAATTCAAAATATGCTGCAATACACATTCCTGTGTTAGTAACGCAGCAGTAGTATGGTCATGTTTTCAGTAAAATTTACCATTAATTATTCAATACATGTAAATTATTAATTGAATCTTAAACTCTTTTAATTTCCTTATAATCTAAGAACATTGTTCTCAAATTTGATTTTATTTGAATATTTTAGCTCATTTGGATACGTTACGATGCCTTAAACTCCTGATTTTATATAAGTAAAATCAAAGTATATATACATGTATATTATAATAAATGTTCTATAAGTAACTATGTGACATTAACAATGACAATATATTTTCTTTTGCATTAAACATTGTACAAATGTTAGCAACATCAAAACGATGAAAACAGATTCCAATACTGTAATATGAAAATATGTTTTATATTAAAAAATGCGAGATGAAAATGTTGACCGTATCGGGTGAATATGCTACGTCGAGTAACATACCTTGTATATATATTATAAAGTAAATGGGTGCTGGAAAGTTATTTTGTTCTTGATGATCAAGGGGCGTTTATTCTATGATAATTTGGCCATTGTTGACATGGCAAATGTGCCGCATGCCTGTGTTAGATATCTGGTGCTAAAATATATTTGCTGCTTCAGGAAATATTTTGAGTGTTGAATAGTTAGTCTGCGTGTTGTCCTTGTTAGAGTTGAATAGAAGTGATAGTTCATTTACAAGTACACAGAAATCTTAGACATCTGGTACTAAAAATACTTTATTGCTTCAGTAAAACCTCTTGGACAAATGTTTTATAGGGAATACTTTATTTTGAAGATGTTATTGAAAGGGTTGATTTTTGATTTTTTATTAGAGATAAGAGATTGTTGATTTGAAATATTAAAGTAAGAAATAAGAGATATGTTTAGGAATATAAATTTTAGTTTGATTGAAAGTAAGTATGAATAAAGTTCCTTCTTGAAATATGTATTTTAGATACTTTAAGAATAAGTTTGAAATTTTTATTATGCATTTTATAATTTCTGAAATTATTTATTAAGTTGCTATCTAATCAAAGGTTAAGAAACCCCATCAAATGATTATACTTGAATATTTCAAATCATTCTGAATAAGTATCCCAAGAAAAATTATATATTTATATTTAAGAATATTAAGATTTTATTTTGTAGCACTTGAATAACAATTTACCGCTCGGTACACGCTACACAAAGAACAGTAACTCAGTCTTGCCTAAGTTTGAAATAATTGCACTTTGATTACAGATAAAATAGTAATTAATTTGAAATTTCATTCAAGACAAGATATCTAACGATTATGTCTACTCCCCTGTTTATAATTTGAATACTTATTTTTTGTTCACTCAAAACGCTTGGGTTATATTTATGCATGAATATTTTTCAAAGATTAGAGCAAAATGCCAAAACAGACAAAATTGAAAACAACAAGAACAAAAAAAAAAAACAACAAATGTTGCAGGCTCGGAGCTTTTAAGACTATTGCCCATTCATATGTCTTTGTTAATTTACAGTAATTGATAGACATTATTGCACCAAGGGAGATAACAATATTGTGTTATTGTTACTCATAAACATAATTTTAACAAGAAAGATAACTATATCATGTCATTGTTGTACATTACTGTAATTATTAGACATTAAATTTTCACAAAGGGAGATAAAAATATTGTGTTATTGTTGTTCATAAACAATAATTGTCAAGCATAATTCCAACAAGGGAGATACCTATATCATGTCACTTTTTTGTTTAAATGATTAAACTGTTGGCAGTAAACTTAGCAATTAGGATATTTTAACATTACATTTCCTTGCTTAATGATTAATGTTCAATGCTTATAGAATATTGTTTTCAATGTATTTAATGATAATAAAATTGTGTAAGAAGAGTCTACTTTTTCTTATCAATAACACATGTACTTACAATGGCGGCCTTGATGTTAAAACGCCTGCAGTTTACCCAGTTATTCTGGGTTTGAGCTTTACTGGAAGAAATTAATTTTTTTATGACACCAGTACTGGATAGTCCAGGAAATTGAGTCAAGAATTTTATTTATTTTACAATTTTCTTAGCAACGGAGCTAAAATGATATAGACAATAGCGATCAGTGATCACATGTGTCGCCTCATAATAGCCATAATCATTTATAATCATATTATTTTTATCATAAATCATTTAACCTAAAAACATGTGTAATATGCACAATAACTTGAGCTTCAGGTCAATCCTGTAGTTTCATTGAAATTGCATTAGTGGTCTGGACATGTGATAAAAATTAAAATCATAAAAGAGACATTACTTTGACAAAATCAATGAACCAAATATGTCAATGAGATGCACAAGTAGACCTGGTATTGGTAATTCCTGTAAAGTTTTGATAAAATTGCACCAATAGTTTCTGAGGAGTAGTCCTGACAAGCTTCTGTGTAGCTGGCAACACAAAAAACACCATTTTATTCAAGGGCCATAACTCGGCTCGAATCATTCAAGCAAAAAACTTGTGTATTATGCACAAGAACTTTACCTTCTAACCAATCTTGTAAAGTTTCAACGAATAAGTGGTATAAGAGAAGTAGTACGGGCAAAGTTTATTAACACTCTTTTCATTCAAGGGCTACAACCCGGCCAAAAAATCAAGTTGAAAACCCGTGTAATTTGCGCAAATACTAGACCTATCAATAAACCCTGTAAAGTTTCATTGATATTGCATTAGTGGTAACAGAGAAGTAGCTCAAAAATGATTAAAGGGCCATAATTCCGACAAAAAACATTGGACCATTAAAAGCTGATGATATACACAACTACACTTGGTACTGATCATTCCTGTAAAGTTTGTATGAAATGCACCAGTGCTTTGTGAGAAGTAGTCCGGACAAGCTACTGTATAGTTGGCAACACACACAAAAACACCATTTTTATTAAAAACCATTCAACCAGACAACTCGAGTTATGTGCGCAAGTACTTGAACTACCAATCAATCCGACATTGCAATAGTGGTGTTAGAGGAGTAGTCCCGACAAACGTTAAAAGTAATTATTAACAAAGTGCCATAACAACAAAAAATATTGAATCAGAAAATGCCGACTATATGCACAACTAGACTTGGTACTGACCATTCCTGTAAAACTTGAATAAAATTGCAACAGTTTTGAGGAGTAGTCCGGACAAGTAACGTACAGACGGACAGACAGGCGACTCAGAAATTATCCCTATATGTCACCACTTCTCTGTAGAAGCGACACAAAAAATGTTATGATAATGTAGATATAATAAGGGAGATGTTAATTAGATACTTAAAGAAATTGTGGACAATGACAACAAACAATCGGTCACACCAAAGCTCACCTTTTAGCCCTCGTGTAAGCTTTATTTATGAAACATTTAGTAATAAGATAATTTTCCCCTGCTTAGACAAGAACGATTGGTGATCACATGGCCTTGTGATAGCCAATTACATATTACTGCTACCGTGTAGCAGGAGACACAAAAATAGTAAAAGGGCAAAACGCGTTTTTTTCAAGGGCCATAACTAAGCCAAAAATCATTCAACTGCAAAATCTGTGTAATATGCACAAGTATTTGTACCACTGATCAATCCTGTAAAGTATCATTGAACTTGCATCAATGATATTAGTGGAGTAATCCGGACAAATTAAAAAAAAAACATTAAAGGGCCAGAAATCTGACAAAATCATTGAACCGGAAAATGCCAACGATATGCACAACTAGACTTAGTACAGATCGTTCCTGTAAAGTTTGGATGAAATTGCAACATTAGTCTTTGAGGAGTAGTCCGGACAATTTTTTTTACGGACGGACAGACGACGAAGAAGTGATCCCTATATGTCGCCATTACTCTGTAGAGGCGACAAAAAATACCAAAATCAGAATCAATATTTTCATTTAATACATGCATATTTTAAAATTGCTCCCTGTCAAAAAATACTAACAGCACATGTTTGTTTGGCTCAGTAGTTCAAAATATTATTTCTACTAATGTTTCCTTATAATAATGATACCATTTTGGTTAGTTCCAGGAAACAGACATTAAGAGAATGGCACGAACAGCTCAAAGCGTTCATAACAATAGGAAGCTTACTAACAAGAGGACCATGATGGCTTTGGATCGCTCACCTGAGATTCTTGCAGTGCTCAGATGAGCTGCATATGCTGCCATTGCAATATAGATGAAAGTTTTATTCTGGGACTTGAACACACAACTACAAACACAAGATATAAAACGATAGTGTATAAATTGTACTATAACATACAATATTTGGTATAGAACGTTATTGGTCATATAAAACAATATTTGAAACTCAAACTCTTCTGAAAACACATCCATAAATCAAAAATTTCTACATTTCTACATTTTATTTTCAATCAACAGGAAATATTTTATTTTCAATCAACAGGAAATGCTCCCCTTACATTATTTTTCTTTCTTTTCAGCTTGTTCCTTTTTGTGATACATTAAGCTTGTAAAGGACTCCACAGACAATTTTTGACATTACTGGAAATATTTTTTTGAGATTTATGTTCCATTTGATAAAGGTCTAGACCAATACTCTGAGTGCAAAATTTCAGAACATTCGACCACTCTGTTTTTCCAGAGTGATTTCTTCCCTAAATGTGAAAAATGAATCAAAATGAAAAGCTGTTAAAGGCATTTTACAGTTAAGACAATGTTTTATCAATGAAGCAGACAGACTGACCTTAAAATCAACAGGGACCATTTACTTGCCAGTCAAACCTTCACACCAAATCTTTGGACTGTACACTAAAGCGTCAAGTAATCGCCATTAGTGACCTTGACCTTAACAGTTAAATTCAACTAGGTTTAAGTTGTTCAAGTCTCAGGGACTTTAAACAAACAGACTGAAATTGACTAAAAACCTTATCAAAATTGAAAATAAAAGTGATCTCAAGTCATATGATGGTTTGTACTCGTAAAAGTCGAAATAGTCGTTTACATTTCTCCCAGCGTAGTCTTTATTTAAAGTCGATGAAGTACAGTACAGTTTTGGAAGTCGTCTACTTTTGTCACATTCACAAGACATAACAGTTGTATTCGTTGTTTTTGCTGTTGTAGCCGCAATTGAAGTCATACATACGAAGGACCGCTGGGGGCATTTCAACTTCATGAATTCCAGATTTCAGCTTCATGAATTCTCGATTTCAACTTCAAGAATTCACGATTTCAACTTCATGAATTCACGATTTCATCTTCACGAATTCACGATACCAAATTCAAATCGTGAATTCGTGAACTTAGTGTCGTGAATTCATGAAGCTGAATCGTGAATTCGTGAATTCCGTATTTTGAAAACGGGAATTCACGAAGTTTAAATTGTGAATTCATGAAGATGAAATCGGGAATTCATGAAATTTAAATGGCCCTACCGGTCTTACTTACATAAACGATAAAACTTGTACATTTTGTATTACAAGTATCTTACATTAAGAATAGAGTTTCAATATTTTCTTGGTGGCGGTGGTGTCTGATAATCTGTATTCAATTTGTTGCAATTGACTGACTCATAAAGTGAACCTTGTGCTGAAAAATGTACACTATGATATTCATGAATGCTATTCTGGTCACATGATGCGATGTTGTTATTCAATGCTGATTGGCTATTTGTGTCCAGGCACGTGTAAATGTTTTCATTCGCTGATGACGTAAAATTGGCGTCTTCGTAATTGTCAGGAGTTGACTTCCGCTTCCGGTATCGTCTGCATATCAAAGAAAAATTAACAAAATTTAACTATGAAAGTTGGGCAAACAAAACAAATTTTAAAATACCTGATCAATATATGTAATCATAAAACTACATGTATATATTTTTACATTTCTCGCATTAACCCGACGCAAGCTAAATATGGTACAGAAATTTTCAAAATATTAAGACGGACAGACGAACAGAAAACGTGTTTTATACAACTGTCAAACGGTCTTTTTCTTCATTTTATCACATGGGCTTAATATAAAGCAAGACGGGTTATATCTTAAATACTACAAATTATGATATATCTGCTAGGAAATATGCTGTGCTTATTATTCATGGTTATGTAATTTATAAAAAATGTAAACTTTTTTGTAGCTAAAGATAAGAAAATACGTTCAACACTAAATGATAAATTGACCGTTTATTGCTTGACCTTTGTTTTTCAAGAAGCAATACGTGTACAGTTCATGTACATAGAAACCCCCTCAAATACTGTAGTACTAGCAATACCTTAGATAGATGAAAGAACCGGCAACGAGCAGGGCTATCAAACATATCACCGTCAATGTTGAAACAACTGGTACAGTAAATTTATTCTCATTTTGTCTCAACGTATCAGATTCTGTGGCTACAGTAGTTGCCAAAGTTGTTGTTGTGGTAGTAGTTGTGGTGGACATATCTGGTAAAGTAGAAAATTTAATACAAACAATGCATTCTTTCACATTGATTTTATCTCAGTGCAGGAACACATTACTTAATATACCTAATTACAATAATAATTTATTCTTGATTTCAATTTACTTCAGCTTCATTTTACTGTATAATTCGCTAGTCATCATTAACTCTTAACAAATCGTTTTTGTTTCGTTACATAAGCATTGATACATAAGTTTCTGGTATATCTGAAATAAGAAGGCCTGAATATAACTTTTTTATGGCCTTTTATAGTATTTAACCGGTCACATGTGGTGTTAGAACAACCGCACGTTCTCCAAGGACGAAACTTGCGAGTTTCCCGATCCAAATGCTTTAGTTATGATATACCTATTTATCTGTTTATTCGGTTTGACGTGTGTATTGTGCTTAAAATAAAGCAATGAAATAAGTACTAAAATAACGATCTGGAAGATGCTATTTATAGAGGGGAAAAGAACCGCTTTAATCTGCGTGGCTAAGTCGCAATACCAACTCATTTAAGCCTTATATTTTGCCCATTGCCATCTACACAGAGTAAAAACTAAATCACTTTATCATTGTAGAAAGTTTATGGGTTCGATCCCCGGGAGATGCTTTGGTAGTTTAGCACGGAGGAAGGTAGTCTAGTACTGGTGTAACTCTCCAGGAACGATGGTTAGGAAACTACCCGCCTATATGACTGAAATACTGTTGGGAAAAGGCGTAAAATGAAACAAACAAACATACAGGAAGTAGATGCGACCTACTAGTCTGCCTTATACTTACCTTTCTTCTTACATATAAATGGCATTCTTTCGTCACAACGATAATCATTTAATAGGCCACGATATTTTGATTTAAGACTAATCTCCACACAGTCTTCCCCAAAGAATGAATCAAAGAACCCATCTTCAACATTGGCATTGTCTGGGTTTCCTGGAAAAAAAGAGAAACCAGTTGGTTGATAAAGTAAAAAACATTACACCTTAAAAACTGCTGTCTATTAATTACACCACCTGCTTTAAAGTGTATAAAGAATATGGTAAAAATGGACGCTGGTATATATACGTGAAAGGTCTATATGTATCATTATATTTGAGCCGCGTCATGACAAAACCAACATAACGGGTTTGCGACCAGCATGGATCCAGACCAGCCTGCGCATCCGCGCAGTCTGATCAGGATCCATGCTGTTCGCTTACAAACCCTATAGCAAGTAGAGAAACTGAAAGCGAATAGCATGGATCCTGAATTATCTTATGGTATCTTACCTGGCCACCACTCGAATCTGTCTATGTCTGCTTGTGAATTATTTACCCATCTCCAGTCACCTTCATCTCCATCATCAGATATTCCTATCCAGACACCATGTGCTCTGATTCTTCTTAACAAGTTATCTGTCAAAATATTTGACATTTAATGAATTGCTAGTAATATTTGACATTTACTGTAATTGCTGTTAATATTTTACATTTAATGTAATTGCTAGTAATCATTGACATTTTATAAAATCGCTACTTATTATTTGACATTTAATTTAATTGCTAGTAAATATTTCACATTTAATGGAATTGCCAGTTAATATTTGACATTTAAAGTAATTGCTAGTAAAATATTAATCATCTTTTGTAATTGCTAGTAAATATTTGGCATTTAATGAAATTGCTAGTACATATTTGACATTTAATGTAATTTCTTGCAAATATTTGACATTTAATGCAATTGCTAGTAAATAATTCAATGTAATTGCTAGTACATATTTGACATTTAGTGTGATTGCTATTAAGTATTTGACATTTAATGTAATTGCTAGTACACATTTGACATTGTGTTAAATATTTGATATTGTATGTTCATATTTGAAATTGGACAAGCAGGAGACGCTATAGGCATTGGTCAATGTTTTTATATTTTTACAACAACAACAACAACAACAATGATAATAATAACGACGACGACATTAACAAAAATAAGACATACTCGTAACATTACAGGTAATATTCAAATATATATGATATATGAACGAATTAATTGCGACATATTTATGTTAAAGCAACTCAACACAGGTCTAGAAGCTTAAAAACATAAATTTTAAATCTCCTACATAGATCAACTGGGGCACTTAAAACAAAAAGAAATACAAAACTAAGTAACAAATATACTTAGAAATAGATCGGAAATCGCATTTTTGTGCTTTTCGTATTCCGATTAAAGCTTTTTCAATTTTGGGACATTTTTTTCACTAGAATGAGCGAATGATCTGAATTTTACACAAGTTTCTGGTTAAGAACTCCATCAAATGGAGCATTGATTTCGAAAAAATAAATCCCAGTCCCGTCATGTAAAAAAAAACTCAGGGGAGTCACTTTAAGAAGTTTACCTTTTATGAACATTTGTTCTGTGTAGTCATATAAATCTGTAAGTTCCGCGTCTTGTTTTGAACAAAAGTCTTTAGCGTCTTCCCATTCTAATCTTGGTGTTGTATATAGTTTGTAGCATACTCCAAATCTGTCGTACGGAACCCATTTCTCCTCGCAGCATTCCGGTGTTTGTATATAAATACCTGGAATATATAATTATATAGTTCTTTAATTTTATAATAGAAAAACAAGCCAGGAAAAGTAACCCACGTTATGCATCAGAAACAAATAATTGTTTTCTTCTTTAAAAAGGACGAACTGGCGTTTTGTAACATTAAAATGTAATGGTTTTAAAGCATGCTAGCTCGTTTTATTACCTACCTTACGAGTGAAATTATTTCTCATATAGTAGCAAAATGTTAAGATAAAAAGTCACAATAATTGTACTTATTGCCAAACAGGAAAAGAAGCAAGATATGGTTCAGGTAACTGGCCAGTCAGTAACTCTTTAGAAACTATAACGGGACACCAACTTGGACATACAGGACCTTTGAAAAAATAAGTTCACATAGTTTAAAGGCACTCTACGCCCCATAAATAAATATTTCTTTTAATTCTTTAGAAATGTCAAACATGTGTTTAATAGTGTTTGTATAATGGATTTAGAGCATGTTAGATGTTTAATAACTGAAGAAAGTAGCGCTGAACGTGCAATAATGTGTCATAAAGGTAGCAAAATGTAAACTTCCATACAAACTACTGATTCACTATAATTATACAAATTGCCAACAAAACTATAGTAACTGTTGCAAAAAATATATGGCAAATAAGTATTACTTTGAAATCTGTAACAAAAAAATAAATGCACCCTTAATGTAAATTATATTTGGCGAACTAAAAGAAATCACGAATACATTTATAATGAAAATACGTTAAAACATAAAACTTAGCTAAAAGAATTTAAAACATGTACACACAATTGTGAACACACGCACACTCAGTTGTGTTAATTAGTGTACCTTTTCAAAGACGGTGCTTGTGCACGCACACACACTCGCACACTTGTGCGCGCACAATGGCCTAAAAGAAGTTGCCCCTTGTTTTGTCAATGCTGTCTGGTCATAACAACCAAAACAACATCCTCTCTTTTACGCTAACACATGGATACAAAGAAATAATATTTCCTTTCATTTTTATAACGAACAAATTAAGTGTCATAGATTATACACATGCGCATATGTTTCTATATACATGTATCTAAATGTTTTTTGAATATATACTTAGAAAATGAAATTCCTGCTTCATTCGGTTTAAGCTATGAGATGTACTATGATATGTACTAACGAAACTATAACTATGTACTAACGAGAGGTTCAGAAAATGCTAGAATTATCGTGAAAAATCGCTAAATATTGTCCATTGACGGACCAAAATAAAAACTGATTTTCGTAAAAAACGTTCTTACCTATTACACTTATCCATATTAAGAGATTTACCATTTTGTTTAAGTAAAATTGCTCTTTGTTACACCATTGAACACTAGTTATTACTAATACCACATTTGGTAAAATGAATGAAAAGTATGGAACACAAAATATGTCATTAGGAGTTTGAAGTGTCTTCTCTCAAAACGAGGCAAAAACGCGCTTTGTGATTCCCTTTTAACAAAACGAAACATGCTTATGAGATTTATTGCACTTGATTTATCTATAAGAGACATTTTTACCAGTTTAACAGCCTTAGTGTTAGACGCATTAATGCACATATAATACGTGTATAAAACACATTTTGCATTAGGATTGAATTTTTTCTTCTTTATGTGTTTCGTTATATTTCAATCATGGATTTAAAGGATGCTTATCATCGGAAGTAAGTAGCTTGGTGTGACTACTTAATCACTTAAATTGTACAAAAAGCAAGAAAAAAAAGTAATAATACTTTAAAAATATGTTATAAGAAGAAATAACAGTGAATATTTTACATATATGGACTTTTTTGCTGGTGAATATGATGTGATATGTACTGAAGAAAAAATATGAAATAATTTGCATTTGACGTTCCATAGAAGTGTACGTGCGTTCTAGTTATTACTTCCGGTTAGTAAGACTTCTGACCGATCTGTTAAGTAGTCCCGGAAAGACAATAAGGTCATAAAACTTAGTCATCAACGTTATGATGTTTATAATTTAGGTATATTTGTATCAATTATAGTTGTTTAACAATACGTCCATTATGAAATTGGCACTAAAATATTCCAGCCTAGCCCATGGGTTTGGGAAGGCAAGGGTGGATGGGGGGGGGGGGTACATCCCTGAAGCCAGTGCCTTAATGAGACACTGCCATGTAATTTTAAAACACTAATTGTAAACACATGTTCAAATACTTACAAGCATGTCTAAATATTAAAACCAAACGTTCAAATGTCTTAACGAATGTGACATGTACATGTATATGGCAAACTTCAAATATGTATTTCGCTACACTAAATTTAGTAAATACATGTGTGTACTCAATATGTATAACGTATTAGTTTGACGTAAACATCAAATTCTTTTTACTTAACAAAACGTCAAAATATCTAACAAAAACACACGAACTCACAAATATTCATCCCGACGTTCAAATGAGCCGCGTCAAGACAAAACCAACATAATGTGTTTGCGACCAGCATGGATCCAGACAAGCCTGCGCATCCGCGCAGTCTGATCAGGTCCATGCTGTTCGCTTACAGACCCTATAACAAGTAGAGAAACTGATAGCGAACAGCATGGATCCTGATCAGACTGCGCTGATGCGCAGGCTGGTCTGGATCCATGCTGGTCGCAAACTTATTGTGTTGGTTTTGTCGTGACGCGGCTTAAATGTATTCAAACGTATACACAAACGTATACAAGTAAATGTGGAGATAAAAAATCACTTCAAATCAGATTCACAACCAACAATATCTAGTGTTAGTCTAAGAACACACATGGAACGAGTCCTTCCAAGGAATCCTATACATGTATTTCATTTTAATCGCATTACACTTCCTGACTTTTCTCTATTATCACTTTACTTCATTTTGTATGGGATTTTCATGCAGTCATTCATCCTTGAGAAATTCTTTCCGTCATGGGCCATATGGATTCTGGTGTGTGCAAAACAAACAATGTGTATCTATGAATGGAATGTCACAAAACTGGCTCAAAATATTTATCAAGTTGTGGTGCGGGGTTTATTAAGTTACAACGGGGGTGGAGGGTGAGGTTGATTTCCGTGTTCATGCTATTCTTTAAATAAAACACTTCTGTGCCGTAGGTTTCAATGTCCATAATATTTTTTAACAAATAATTGTGTGTCGTATTTTCTCCGTAGTATAATAATATTCCGTAAACTTGTAATTATCAGTTGTCTATTCATCTTTGGTATTAATTTAAAAATCCTTTTGGCATCATAAACACACAACTCAGTAAGTCCTTTTCTTGTTGTTGTTTTTTTTAATTTCCTTTTTTCATATTTACATCAACAGTTCTGACCGGTCAAAATAACAAATATATATTTACATGTACATTAAAATGCACCGCAGAAAACTGCGGACTTAAACCGTCACATGTTAAGTGTCTGACTGCCTGAACCCTCTATATAAAAAAAATTCTTCTCTTTTATTAATACAAATATAATTGTTACAAAGGTTTCAATAATTAACCAATGAAAAAATGACCTTAGACGGGAAAATATTAACCAATGAAAATACATTTTATCAAATATGAAATTATTGATTTGACCAATAAAAATGGTTCGATTAAAACTGATTAACACGTTAGATGTCAAAAGTCAGCGGCCTGTTAATTCCTTTCTTTAAGTTAAACAGATAATCAGATAAGAAAACTTCAAATAAATGTCGTAGATAAAATTAATGATAATTTATATATTTCTGAATTTCAATAATTTAAAAACTTTTTATAACATAAACAAGAAAATATAATAATTTTACGAAAAGTATTTTGAAAGAATCAAATGGAAAAAATACAGCATAACATCACCTCCTCCTCTATTTTACTTTATTCCATAAAGTGAGAGGTTCCTTATATATATTAAGACAATAAAAGTGATTACAACAAGTACAATGTATTATGTGCTTATGTAGAGGGCTATATTAGAGTGGAGTTGATCTCAACACATTGTTCTGTTTTATTAATCAAAGTTACTTTCTTAGTGGAATACCACAAACAATATGTTTAATGTGCACAGGTTATCCTGAGTTAAATTTAGTGGAAAGCCACAATGTTATCTCTTGGAAATCCAAAATCTAACTTTAATTCAACACAGCATTTGTTAAATTCATTGTGCTATTTTCTTTTTGTGAACTCACAAAAATCCTATTTGCTTACTACATTATAGAATCAACTTTAACATAGCTATACCTCAGCATGTAATAATTAAGACATAATATATATTAAGCTATTTTGTAATTTTAAAATACCAGTATAAAAACCAGACATTATAGTCTATAAGTATTAATATCACAAAGCAAATTATATTAACAAAGTACATGCTAATTTATAGAAAGTTTACAAGTTTCATCAACATCTAATGATTAGGTCTTTAAAAATATATATTTCATCTTTTCATGATTATACAATAATTCAACATCAATTCGTCAACGAATGCCTTATATAGACGATACTTCATAATACTTTCATTTTTTTTTCTACTAAACAATTTTAAGTAGCATCACCCATCATCAAACATAATGCAATTATCAACACATGCAACTCTTACTAGATACCGAAGTGGCACATAAAATCATGATGAAGAAAATCATTCCGACCAATGACACTAAAACACAAGCAAACCACTACTTTAGACACCAACCGAACCAAATACATGTATCGTCGACGCATACACCATTCAGTAACCATAGATAAGACTTAAAAAAAAGAATTCACACACACTCGATCCACTAACAGAAATTTACATACAAAATCTTATATATAATGATGATGTCCAAAATAAGCAGATGCAAAGTTTGAACCCCAAAGCCCAGAAATGACACTACAATCATATTTTTCAAAAGAAAATAAATCATACGTCCACATTATCAATAAAATAAAGTCAAATGTTAGGCAAACATACCTTTAAGACAATACTGATATTAAGTATCTGAGAATTAAAAACATGTGAATTGATAAAACAAAATGTTCTGTAATTTATATGTTTTCCTTTGACCGCTTCATCTCTCCATACATTTCGTCTGATAATATCCGGTTAAGTCTTCAACTTTAAATTATCCATTTCCGCATTCGTTTATTGAATTTTTAGTTCCTATATTTCGTCTTGTTTTTTTTTTAATTAAAAATTTGTCATAACCACTTTACAAAAGTTTCTTCTACTTGTCTTGCATTCATGTTCCCTTAAAGCTTAAATTAATTATTACTGCAAATGTTCCTGGTTCCTAAACGTCCTTGGAATGACGATA
Source organism: Ruditapes philippinarum (assembly GCF_026571515.1). Taxonomy (NCBI): domain Eukaryota; kingdom Metazoa; phylum Mollusca; class Bivalvia; order Venerida; family Veneridae; genus Ruditapes; species Ruditapes philippinarum. The sequence goes on from NW_026861111.1 coordinate 53,141, forward strand.
ATTTTGTCTATCACTTTGTATCGTTTCGTTTCGTGGGGAATAATTAAAAAAATACAGCATAACATCTCTTCACTCGCTTGGCTGCTGATTCGAGGTACCGAAATACTCGCCTCTCTTCTTCACCATGTGTGGTGCGGGGTTTATTAAGTTACAACGGGGGTGGAGGGTGAGGTTGATTTCCGTGTTCATGCTATTCTTTAAATAAAACACTTCTGTGCCGTAGGTTTCAATGTCCATAATATTTTTTAACAAATAATTGTGTGTCGTATTTTCTCCGTAGTATAATAATATTCCGTAAACTTGTAATTATCAGTTGTCTATTCATCTTTGGTATTAATTTAAAAATCCTTTTGGCATCATAAACACACAACTCAGTAAGTCCTTTTCTTGTTGTTGTTTTTTTTAATTTCCTTTTTTCATATTTACATCAACAGTTCTGACCGGTCAAAATAACAAATATATATTTACATGTACATTAAAATGCACCGCAGAAAACTGCGGACTTAAACCGTCACATGTTAAGTGTCTGACTGCCTGAACCTCTATATAAAAAAAATTCTTCTCTTTTATTAATACAAAATAAATTGTTACAAAGGTTTCAATAATTAACCAATGAAAAAATGACCTTAGACGGGAAAATATTAACCATTGAAAATACATTTTATCAATTATGAAATTATCGATTTGACAAATCAAAATGGATTTATTTAGACTGATTAACACGTTAGATGTCAAAAGACAGCGGCCTGTTAATTCCTTTCTTTAAGTTAAACAGATAATCAGATAAGAAAACTTCAAATAAATGTCGTAGATAAAATTAATGATAATTTATATATTTCTGAATTTCAATAATTTAAAAACTTTTTATAACATAAACAAGAAAATATAATAATTTTACGAAAAGTATTTTGAAAGAATCAAATGGAAAAAATACAGCATAACAAAGTTCTCACGAAATCTGACTTAACATACATGGAACATTGAGTTGAGCTTTAACGGGTATCAGCAGAAACACGGATTTATATTGTAATATAAATCCGTGGCAGAAAGGAGGTTGATTAATGTACGGACCCCGAACAGTGCCCGACACAAGATAAAGTAGCAAAGCATGCTCCATCATCAATGATTTATTCTCTTTATCATTTCAAACTTTCTTTTTTTTCGTCTCGAATTTTTGAAGTTTTATCAGACGAAAGCCATGACTGAATGACTGACCGGCCGGCCAGAGGGCTGGCTGGCTGACTGGCTCACTAAATGGACGAATAACAAAACGAACCAATGAAGATAAGACTGTCAGAAAGACATCAGGGTATATTTAAACGGGTCGTGTTTTTTTCCATTTCACAGCAGGAAAGTAAGAATAACTCCGCATTTTGTGTAACAATTAGAAACTGAATACTAGTAAAAACTTATACAAGTAGGTGATTTTGTAAGTTATTGTCACCGGGAAGGTGTATCAATTTTGCTATGTTTCCCTTTTCGTATCACGGATTATTTTAATGTTATACGTGTAATAAATACAAAACTCTTTACTTTTATTCGATTAATGGCTGGCAATTCCAAGTTTAGTTTCCAACATGTATCAAGTTTCAATATTATTTCTACTAATCGTGTATACCTCGACAGCACGAGAAAAGCATGCGTTTCCGTGATTGAATTGTTCTACACATACGAGCAGACGACAGGGACAGCACAGCATGAAATATACACGTTCACTTATATTTTATGCTCTCATTTTGCAGACTTTGTGTTCAGGTAAGTGACATATTATTTTGATAAGCAGACGGTCAATTCGAAGAAGACGGATCTTGTCGCAATAACACTGAAGAAAACATAACAATACGAACAACACACGACTACAATCTAGCGGTTCTAGGATATAAAATTATGACAGTATATACGAGGGCGTGTCTGAATTTTTTTTTGGATAATATTTCGGGCAGTTTGTGTTATATGGGTATAATTTCATCTATTTAATGATTATTTAATGACTCTGTTGAACTCCCAAGATTAGTGAAACTGAAATTCTGCTCAGGATTTTGTTGAGAATTACCACATATAAATAAAATCACTGTACCCTGTCTTGTGAGCCAATATAATTCAATGTGTACCATGTCTTGCAGTAAAGGCACATGTTACTTCTGACCACTGTACCTTTCTCTGTTACTTGCAGGCCTGTCATCACGATTTTGTGATTGGTGGTTCTAGGGGGGTACGGGGGCATGCTCCCCTTGAAATTCTTTTATTCTAGGATGCTCTCAGGAGAGTTTTCCCATGTATTTGGCTCAGTATACAGTCTGCTGTGAGTACATTATTATTTTGGCATATGTCACTGATTTTTCGTGGTAAGTTTAAAGAGTGAAAGGTTGGCTACTGATGGCATGACAGATGGACAGTTGTACATAAAAATATGAATAATTAATATTTAACAAATGAAAAATAAACATTAATTGATGTTGATATAATTCTTCATTTTTATCTGATAATTATATATTAACAAATATAAGAAGTCAGTGATTTTTTCCCCTGTATTTTACAGCCGAATAAAGGCTGTTTACCCAGTAGCCCAAAATAGGTATATTTTCCCCTAAAAATGCTAATGAATCCCCCCCCTAAAATGCCCTGTGCACATTCTTCACGAGAGCAGCTTATAAAAGACAGAAAGCTGTCCCTATAGATAGCCTCTGCTATGAACCAATTATGCATATAAAATTGAACGGAAATTGAAAATTTTATAAAATTTCATAATCTCAGTTGTTTGAATTTAATTTTCCCCTTTTCTGATTTCAAGCGTTATATTTTCCCTTTCAGAAAGCCCTGGTTGTTTTGAAAATTAGGAAAAAACCACTGGAAATATTACTTACAGTTGAAGTTGAACAGTAGTATGCAGATTGTGTTTCACAATGGTTTAATTTAAGTTCTATTATCAATTGGTTAGGGTTTCATTTTGTTATATGAATTTTGGAAACAAAAGTAATTTTGGTTGAAGTGGTTCCGACAGAACTGTATTACAATTATAATAATATCTTGATATTTTAAATTTTTGTATAAAAAACTTGTATGTGAACAGCAGTAGAATTTCAAGAATTGTGATGTAACTTTTGTACATACACATAATTATGTATAAACGGTAAACTGTCCGAAGCCACGTCGATATAATGCCAATTAAGATAACAATTGACTTCGTAGTACCCCTACATGTACGTACCTGGTAAGTTAACAGTATCCAGTTGTATAGCATCATATTTGTATATTAATTATTTGCACCTTGCATAAGGGGCCAGTTCAGTGTCAAATTGCAGTGTCAGCGACAAATGTTTTTGTTTTAGATTTTTTTTTTGTTATTTTGTTTTTTACCACTAAGGACCAGACATTTTTGGCCTAAATATTGGTCCGGCAAAGGCTGGACTCAGACTGGACCATTGACACGAAAGCCCTTACTTGAGAGCATATACATTTAAACTTGTACCTTACTTTTGATAACAAGAAGGAGACTTGTTCATATACTGTCCTGGCTTGGGGTATGTTACTGTCTCGGGTATGTAGGTATGGGATTTCAGGTTTGAGCTCAACTAGGGTCACTTGTGGTCTTATATTGCTAATTCATCTGATCACAAATTGTACAGCATTGTTAAATTACATAATTAATGTATTACATTTAGTATTTTGAAAAGGTATTTTTTTCATGTTTCTTAAAGGGAGACACAGGCAAAATTTTCATTTCTTAGTTTTGAATTTTCATTCATTATTCTGTAAATGCCCTCAAAATGAATATATTAGGCAGTCAATGGAACAAAACTTTTCTCGATTTGAAGAATAAAATGGTGGTTTCCTAACTTGACCCACGTGGGTCAGGTTAGAGCGCTATGATTTCGCAATATTTGTCAAAGTGAACTCTGGAAACATTAAAGAACATTTCAAATGAATGACATAGACTTGTTTCAATCATACAATATCCAAAATATCTGTTATTGTAAGTTAAAAGGTTTGTTCAGGTCACCTTACTTGTTTTAAAACTATTTGGTGATTGTATTGGCGTCTAAATTTTGTTCAACATCATATTGATATATTTACGGTTCAAACCCAAAAAATATAGAATTCAGACAGAAATTCATGTTGAAACTTCAAGAAATGTCATTTTAGCCTGATTCATGAGTACATAAGATCATTTACATATTTTTGTCATTATTTTGCCTAAATATCCCTTTAAGGTGACATGAGCTGGCATTTTCTTGTAAATTTTGTTAAGATACATTTATAAACAAAATGATTTTGAAAGAAAATGACAGGCACTATTTACCTGGAATATGGTAATTGTTCATCTTGATAACATTTCAACTTAATTATGATAACTTTTCAACTTAATTATGATTACTTTTCAACTTGAGTATGAATACTTTTCAACTTGAAATGATAACTGTTCAACTTGAATATTATAACTGTTAAACATAATTTTCAGAAACATCTGACATCCGGAACAAAGCATGTAAAGTCGATACAAAAGGAGTCCCTTCATGTAGCCAGCTGTGTATAAATGGCAGGGGAGGTTACTTGTGTTCTTGTTACCGTGGATATGTGTTAGCAGATGACAACCGGACATGTTTGGTTACAGGTATATCTCACATTGTTTCATGTAAGAAGAAATTGTTTTGATTAATTTGTTTGTACAGACTAGTAACCTGCTGATGGTTTTAAAGGAACTAAAAAAAAAAGCTTCCATTTTCATACTGGCACCAGATGGGGCTAAAAAATTGCTGGAATCACTTTGTCATGTCCGTTGGTCTGTCCGTCTGCACCACTGAAGTAGGTAAAGGGCCCATTTAACTAAACACAGAACAAAAGAAAACAAAAGAGTTCATTCTGTATCAAAACTGAATAAGGGAATCAATGGCCCTTTATTAAACAAAATAAATAGTCCCCAAATTAATTTTCCCTTTAAGGGGAGACTTTTTGCCCCATAATTAGCTGCTTAAAATCCTGTTTTCCCCTTAAAAGGGTTTTTCTTCAACTTTTTTTTCTTTTAATAAAAATATGGGTAAGAAATTTAAATGTTACAAAATAATTCAATGCCCCACATATAGGAAGTTTTTTTGACTGAATTTATTTTAAACAGTATATTTTAAAAAATCATTTTAAATTTAAGTTAAAAGAAGGAAAAAAAAGTAAACCCCTTCTATTATTTAAAATTATCAAAAGGTTTGTAAAACTGGGAAAATATATAAAAAGTTTCTAACCCTTGTTAAAATTTATTCAGATTGGTCATAAAAAAACAGTTAAAAATTGTTCATACGTGGGGGATTTTAAAAACTGGGGTTGATAAATGTCAACATATTTTTTTTTCCTAATTTTTTTCCAAAAGGACTTTTTAAATTTTCCTTTTTTTATAATTTAAAAATAAAAAATTTTTTATACCCTTATCAAAAAATTTACCCTTTTGAGCTTTAGAAAAAAGTTTTTTCCTAAGCCAAAAATTTTTTAAAAAATAGAGAATGTGTATAAAAGGAAAACCCTTTATTATCTTGTAACACAAAATTTAATGAAAAAATTGTGACTTTTTAAATTGTTTTTACATGAATTTATTATTGACAAATATTTGCAAAAGTCAAGGTCACTAAAGCTATAAAATTCCAGAAAATTTCCCCGACATAAAATTTTTTCCCTACATGATAGAGGGAAATTTTTTTATTACTTAATAGAATTTTTTTTACCCGGGAAATTTTAGCCCCGGGAGGGGGGTTTAAACGTCGGGTAAGGGGACGATCCCATCCAAAAACCAAAAGAGTCCCCGCACTTTTTCATTCAACCCAAATCAAACCACAATCTTTTTGGGTTTTCCCAAAAACCCATTTTAAAAATATGATGATATTATTTGTCGTTTCTGGGCGTGTTTACACATGTGCCCAATTTTCATCACAATTATTGCTAAGGATAAATGCTGACTTGGTCCAAAACCAGGCATGTTAACTTGTCAAAATAATGTATACTGCATCTAACATAATCTTTATTAAAAACAACACGCAAGTTCTTCTTTACCAGAATGATTTTATACAAAACACGTGTTTGTAACTGAGGATAAATGTGCCATTCAATATAAATATCTAAGTGATTTTAATTGTTTTATAAGTTGAATTAAAGTAACCTTGAAATAACTTCATGGTGAACCATAATTATTTGCTTTAATACTGGACAATTTTTTACTGAAAAAAAAAAAAAAAAAAAAAAAAAAAAAATTGATACTACAAATGATGCATGAAAGTAAAACAGAAACTATTGCAGTGGAGTCATACTCTAATGATAAATGTAAAACCTACATATATAAATGTGTATTTCTGTTAGTGTGTAATCAATTTAAGTGATATTTAACAATTAGGAACCCTGGCAGGAAGCGACCACTTCCTTGGAGTTTTATATCATTAAAATGTCTCTTAATAAAACTAAATTCTTAGTGTTTAACCTCATTTGACCCTGCTGGAATGCCTGTCTATAGAAAGTTTGGGTTTGTCTTAATATATTTACTACATGAAATTACAAGCAAAAAACAATACTGCCATAAAAAACGAAAACCCACTTGAATTTTAGAAGGAACGACTGGGCTACCCTTTTTGCTTAAATATTTTAACCAAGTCACACGTTCTTTTAGCCAGGGTTTTTTCTACTTTTAGTTTCCTTTATGCTCCAAATTTTTTTCTAAACTATTAAGGTTTTGATTTAAAAGAATAAGTGAAAACCCAAATTTTTCCCCCTTCCTTTATTATTAAAAATTAAAAAAAGGCATTTTTTTTCCCAAAAAAAAGGAAAACATGATTTTATTTGGGCGGCCAAAAAAATGTTTTAATGGGAAAATTTAATATTTAAATTTTAAGGGGGTTATGTTTTTTTTCTGATAAAAAATTTTGTTTATTATTTTTTTGTAAAAGGAAATGAAAACCCGGGTAAATTTTTGGGGAACCAAAACAAGACCCGTTAAAGGGGTACTATACTGAAAAAGAGGATATTGACACATTGACAAATCTTTTCCAGATAGTACATGTTACGGCACTAGGTAATGATTGTCAGGTAGTCATGTTAACGGCACTAGGTAAGTGATGTTGTCAGGTAGTCATGTCACGGCACTAGCTAAGTTATATTGTCAGAAAGTCGTGTTTTACACCACTAGGTAAGTGATATTGTCAGAAAGTCATGTTACAGCACTAGGTAAGTGATGTTGTCAGGTAGTCCATGTCACGGCACTAGCTAAGTTATATTGTCAGATAGTCATGTTACTGTACTAGGTAAGTGATATTGTCAGATAGTCATGTTACTGTACTAGGTAAGTGATATTGTCAGATAGTCATGTTACTGTACTAGGTAAGTGATATTGTCAGATAGTCATGTTACTGTACTAGGTAAGTGATATTGTCAGATAGTCATGTTACTGTACTAGGTAAGTGATATTGTCAGATAGTCATGTTACTGTACTAGGTAAGTGATATTGTCAGATAGTCATGTTACTGTACTAGGTAAGTGATATTGTCAGGTTGTCCTGTTACTGTACTAGGTAAGTGATATTGTCAGGATAGTCATGTTACTGTACTAGGTAAGTGATATTGTCAGATAGTCATGTTACTGTACTAGGTAAGTGATGTTGTCAGATAGTCATGTTACTGTACTAGGTAAGTGATATTGTCAGATAGTCATGTTACTGTACTAGGTAAGTGATATTGTCAGATAGTCATGTTACTGTACTAGGTAAGTGATATTGTCAGATAGTCATGTTACTGTACTAGGTAAGTGATGTTGTCAGATAGTCATGTTACAGCACTAGTCAGGTAGTCATGTCAAACCACTAGGATAGTGATGTTGTCAGAAAGTCATGTCAAACCACTAGGATAGTGATGTTGTCAGGTAGTCATGTCAAACCACTAGGATAGTGATGTTGTCAGAAAGTCATGTCAAACCACTAGGATAGTTATGTTGTCAGAAGGTCATGTCAAACCACTAGGGTAGTGATGGTGTCAGAAAGTCATGTCAAACCACTAGGGTAGTGATGTTGTCAGATAGTCATGTCACGGCACTAGGTAAGTGATGCTGTCAGATAGTCATGTCACGGCACTAGGGTAGTGATGTTGTCAGATAGTCATGTTACGGCACTAGGTAAGTTATATTGTCAAGTAGTCTTATTAAAGTTCCATATTATTAGGAAAGTATATATTGTCATGTAGTCATATAACACCAATAGGATAGTTATATTATCTTAGCATTGAATAAAATGTCCTTAACATAAGTGAAACTCCAAAAGTAGGATTGGTTGCACAATGTCCCCAGAAATTTGTTTTTTAATCTGACATAATTATGTTTCTTTAATAATGATATTTAAGCACTGGTTTTGTTTTCCTTTTGTCTTTGTCTATGTAAAAATAAGGCAATTCTGTAGTAGAAAAAGTATTTTTATAAAGGCAACATTAATGCCTCAGAAATGAATAGTTTTTTTCCTTCTTTAGAAACATTAAAAAAATCATTTAGAGCATGTAAAAGGTTTATCAATTTATAAAAGTAGCGCTGAGTGTGAAATATTCATAATAAATAAGCAAAATGACACTAAATAAAGAATTATTTTAACTTCTACACAAAAACAATAAATACCTGTAATTGAATTTATCGTCAAAGTTAACAGAGGCAAAAGATGGTCCAGGTAACTGGCCATTATAGTATAGTTGTCTTGAGACCTTAACAGGACATCAAACATAGAGGGCTTGTCAGAAATAAAAACAACTAAACAAAAAAACATTTCTTTTGCATATTGGGCCTTTAAGTTAGTTTTACAATGTACATTATAGATACATTGTAAATAAATAAGGTAACTTTTTTAACTACATTGTATATTAACCAGTTGTAAATTTTTTTTGCTGCAGGTTTTGGTCCAGATGACATAATGTTGGTTGTATCTAGACATGGTAAAGCTGTATACAAAACAAAGTTAGATGTTAAAAACCAAAAGGAAGAACCCGAAGTGTTAATAGATACAGGTAATTTTTGATTTTAAAGTTTTCAAATTAAGGTTTCTATGTTCTTTGTTTGTTGTTGTTATTAATATTTTGATATTTGTTCAATAAGCTTAAGATACTTTTCAGCAATGTGAATAAACCTGCTAATTAAGGAGTCTCAAATGCCTTAATTATTGAATTAAAATATTAATATGGAGAATTGAAGACTATATTTTATAAAATTTCACCATAACAATAATTGTTCTCTCACATTGTGTCTCTTTGCCATTGGTCTGTCCGCAGGCATCTACTGATTTAGAAATCCTGTTGGATTGTTTTTTTTTCAGTCTGTCACTTTTGGAAAAATTTAGTTTTTATTTGATAGTAACATATTAAGGATTCAAACAGGTGTTAGTGGGGACTGACTGCCAATATATGTAACTTTAAACTGTTGTTTAAATAAATCATAGTTAAAACCAAAATTGAAAAACAAATTTATATAGCAGGATATGTATGGGATGATAATTAATTTGTGATATTTTTCTAAAAATAAAGTCATATCAGTTATTGTACATTTTAGAATAGAGACTGCAAAATGTATTAAACTAAATGTCAATTTGTCAATACCTACTTGAACAGTTGTTCAAAAGCTTTGCAAAAAATTGTTTGTGATATATATTATTTAAGAATGAAAATTTAAAAATCTGCATAATTCCATAATAATGTATATATTATATGTCATTAAATAATGTGACTAATGCAATAATGGCTGCTTTTTGTTATTTTCAAAGATTATAAGTGCTTTTTACAAAAGTGTAAATTACGATCTTTGTTCACTTTACAATATTACTTTACTATTTAATTATACTTATGAAAAATTTGTATGTATCTTTATGAAAATATTTATGTATTATGTATTATTTATGTATTTATGTATTCTTTATGAAACATTTATGAGAATGTTCATTGAAAGGCACGCTTATCATTTCAGGTCTGAGGCATGTAACTCGGTGTGGGGGCAGTTTGACTGGGTCACGTCTAATATATATATCTGGTTGACAAAGAAGTCGGTCAAATTATCGTATGTTCATGGAAGGGAGAGATAACTGCTCAATTCTTGTAACAAATCTGGTACGCCCGTGCTCAGTTCTGGTGAACGTAAACTCAAGGTAAGTTTATCATCAATATTGTTTTACCTTGCATGACTTAATTTGCCTGGTGTTTCATTGTTGAATGATATATGCAGTTAATAAGCAATTCTATTTATCATAGAGTGATATTTTTTTTAGGCTTTTCAAAGTTTACATTTAGCCCGAAGTCTCCATCCTGGAATCAGGATAGATATATTTTTCCCAATTGTGAATGATGACAGTTCTCCCTTCAGGAGTATATATATATTAAAATAGAAATAAAACAATGATAAAGTTATGGACTGAATATTATGATAATTTAGATAAAGGGGGTCAATATGGTGTAAGAAAAAAGTGTTACTTTAATAGTAATAATTAAGAATCATCCTTAAATTTAATTTCACACTTTATTTCGTTTATAAGGCTTATAAATATGTCTAGGTACATGCACAGAATTCTGATATACTAGTAATTTTCTGTCCCTTAAATACTTGTAGTTTAGTTTATATGAACGAATTATAGTTTGATTGTGTTAGAAGCTACAAGTTTATTGAAACACTCTCATGGTTCAGTGTAACACAGACAATAATGACATATGAGCTGTGCCATAACAAAACCAACATAGTCAGGGTTTGCGACCAGCAAGGATCCAGACCAGCCTGCGCCTCAGCGCAGTCTGATCAGGATCCCTGCTGTTCATTGTCAGTTTTGTAATAGGGTTTGTAAGCAAACAGCATGGATCCTGATCAGACTGTGCGGAGGCGCAGGATGGTCTTGAATCATGCTGGTCGCAAACCCATTATGTTGGTTTTGTCATGACGTGGCTCAATTATGTAGTAATAAATAGAGGATATTGAATGAGTGAAAGTTCAATACTGAATTTATTGCACGAGTTGAATAAAATTATTTTATTCAACGAGTGTCTTTTACAATAAATTCATTTAATGAAAATTACACGAAATTTAATATTCTATTTATAAATACCCAAAAATAAAGGGACCTTTTAAAGTGAAATAAGAGTCATTTTTTCATTGACGGCGCCCAATAGTATAAGAAAACGCTAAATTTAGCTGTCTTTACACTATGTTTTGTATAAAACTAATGACGTCCCAAGTCCAAAATATATGCCATGGCCTTGTGCAATACCTTTTTTACGGCGTGGCAAAAATGGCAACGGGTGGTGTGGATAAAAAGATTCATATTGACAGAATATATCATAATGTATCTGTATTGCAGGAAATTACTGTGGTCTGAATGGGGTGCAAATAGCAGTGATGGCTCCATTGTGTCTTCAAATCTTGATGGCTCTACGTTAAAAATGATAATAAATAACCTTGCCAAGCCACAGGACTTGGTATTTGACGGTACCAGTGATGTGCTGTATTGGTTGGCAAGACCTTATGATGTATATATTATACAGTCCATCAATCTTAATACAGGCTACAGACAGGTATGTTCTGAAAATTATAATTTTATTCCGGTATGTTTTTAAAATAAAATTTCCCAACTTTGTAATATAAATTCCTTACATTGTAATATTAATGTCCTAAATAAAAACTTCTGAATTTGTGCAGTGAAATTTAACATTTTTGGGGGAATTTTTAACAATTCATCCATTTAAAGGTTTAAAAAGATGTCAGGAAAGTTGATCAGCCATGTGGTGCTGTCCACTATATATTATAATGGGTTTCGCAAAATGGATAATTTTGGTTTTATCAAAGTTATTGCCCTTGACTTAGTACAATTTCCAAATTCTGTCATGTGTAGCTAAAATATGAAATGACATCGATTCATGACTTTAAACCACTTGTCTCTCACTGCAGTTGGTTCAGTAACTGTTGTCGACGGGGACTTTGGATAATCTTTTTATGTGAAGAAGCTATTCATTTAGCTAAATTACCCCGGTCACATATTCACGGAATACGCCCACGGATGAGCCACGGATTAATTCCGGCATCGTCGGTGGCTACCTGTACTGGTCAGTAGCTCTCTGTATTATTACCGTAATCAATCGTAGTAGTCCTTTGTATATTCCGTAGCGATCCTTGACAATTTTTGAACTTGCACAAAAATTTGCTACGGAAAATCAACCGTAGCGTAATTCCCTGTTAGTCCGACGTATTAAAACCGTACTGATACGTACTGGTCGCGTACAAAAAAACGTACTAGTCCGTAACTGATTCGTTAGTCCACCAACTTGTCGAGGATTTCCACGGTTTGATACGGAGAACTACGTATTTGTACTGTAACCCTACGTAAACGCTTACAGTTTTAATATGGATTAATATGGCATTGTCACGGAAAGCCACGATCGTAATACGTTTGTACTACGGAGAGGCAGGGACTAGCACGGTCTTATACAGTTTATTGGCGTTGCACACGAAACGGTACGGAATGATAAGGTCCACCCACTGTTTAGTACGGATGAATTATTAGTATCATGTACTTTTTCAAGGGTATAAAATAGAGCAAAACAGAATACTACCTCTTGTTAAAAACAGACATATTTGCGGTAACATTCAATAAATGATAATTACTATTTACTCAGCTGCAACTTTATAATGAAATGGCTCAGAGTGCAGAATGAGGCAGTGGTCGAGCTGCTTGATTACATGCATAGAGGTAAAAATATATTAATATCTACTACAATTCATAAGTAATAGAATTACATTTAATGTTACATATTTTACAAACATTGGATCGTGAAATTTGAGTAAATATGTACATAAAATGAAGTGTCTCATAAGCCACTTGAGTATTTAAATAATAAGATTAATTAACAAGCTTTTTATATATTTTTAAAAGATAAACATTCACGATAATTAATGTAATTGTAAAATGAACAGCAAATTTTAAAATTAAAAGAGAAGCAGTATTGATCAACATTTTCATTATTGACTACTCCATATCTAATCAGTTTGGAAAGAGAAGACATACGAGATGGTGGACTAGAGATGGGCTTTTTTGAAGACCGCATCATGTTTAGTTTGTGGCTCTCATGTCCGAACTTGTTGAGGATCCAGCGTCCTTCAAGAAATTCACTTTAATCGGACCTGGTGTGTCTCGGGGGTCAGACGCGATTAGGCGAATCCTCTCCGCCAAAATCATTGAACCCTGCAATTCTTTTTCCAGGTGTTCTTGTCTTGTGAGGCATTTTGAAAATGAGCATGCAAGAGGTTTTGGTCGGATGTATTAGGTCCGTATAGATCCGTGGCAATTCGTTCTTCTCCGTATCAATTCGTTCTTCTCCATATCAGACCGTACTTATTCGTACTAACCCGTGCTTATACCGTAGCAGACCGTAGTGTATCCATCCTGATTTGTGTCCCTCCGTATCAAATCATGTCGGTCCATAACAATATGTGTCTCTCTGGGGGCTTTTGGTGGTAAATCCGTCAGACTCCGTACTCTTACGGAACCGTAACAGACTACGGAATTTCACATTTCCGTAGTAATCTGTGAACGATTAGAATGTAGCTCTTCCGTGGCATTATCCGTGAATATGTGACCGGGGCATTACTGAACTTCAATGGTTCTACTCCGATGCTCTTTCAGGTCTTCCTCTACAGTTATGCTAGAAAGTGTCCGTTATGAAGATCTCTTCTGTGTGAGTTCAATGTAAAACCCATCAAAAGAAACACATAATAATGAAGAGATATTATCATATATAAAATAATATTTGTTTTTCAGATATATAGTGTAGAGAGTAGTGGTCATGCTGCCCCAACATTATCTTTACTGACGGATCATTTGTATTGGACCATGTCCAACAGCACTTTGATAATTAACAAGTTTACAGGTGGTATAGAAAAATCACTGGCTACAGGAAGTGCTGTCAGAGCCTCAATATACCACCCTGTTTTATATAGGAGTTTAACATCACAAGGTTTGTTTTAATTAAGTATGCCTTTTGAAGATTTAGTATTAGAGAAGATAGAGAAAATAAGTTTATGAAAATTATTGAGTGCGTACCAAGATCAGACAGCACATCAGTGCCTTTTGATCAGGGTCTACTGTTGTTCAATATTCACTCCTTAAATGTTTTGGAATAATCCATACACAATTTAAATGGTGAATGATTTTGTCTAGATTGAATGATGTTCATTTAGGATATATAGGGTGCTAAGGGTTAATGTAATGATATTATTGAATGAATTATGTCTTGTATATATGACTTAAAAAGATCTTCTTAATATGAGCCGCGTCATGACAAAACCAACATAATGGGTTTGCGACCAGCATGGATCCAGACCAGTCTGCGCATCTGCGCAGTCTGATCAGGATCCATGCTGTTCGCTATCAGTTTCTCTACTTGTAATAGAGTTGGTAAGCGAACAGCATGGATCCTGATCAGACTGCTCGGATGCGCAGGCTGGTCTGGATCCATGCTGGTCGCAAACCCATTATGTTGGTTTTGTCATGACACAGCTCATATATCTTTGCTAATCAACAATTGAGACCTTGGCAACAATTCGGTCCTAATCTTGGCATGCAACAATCGAGTGTCTCTTTGCAATACAGTAAAGACTGTTTACAGTGACCTTCAATGGGAGAAAAGAAAAAAGGTCATTATAGACAGGGAGTCACTGTGGACAGTCTCTACATAATTCGGATATATGAACATATCGTACCAATATTTTGTTGAAAAGCAGGATAGTACCATACTAAGGGTTTAATTATATTTTTATTGCTATTAAACATATCAAATATCATTTATAAAAAAACAAGAGAGTATTAAAATTGCGTGTATAATTGGTTAAGATTATAAACTACACCATAACATTAGTACAGTCTAACTTGCCCATGCGACCACGTGTATTAAGCGACTTTTGTCTTAAACGACCACTTTAAATTCCCCCCGATCATTTTCTCTCTATATCTTTAATGTATTAAGCGACTTTTGCTCAACGCGACCAGCGACCGCTAATTAGCCACCTAATTGACATCAATCTTTTCATTCAACGACCACTTTTACCTGTCAAGTAATTGTGTTTTAGAGAACGCCACCTCGTTATGTCACACGTGTCAACAATCAAAACACAACAATAAACGTGTGAAAAGCTCTATTTCCCATACCGTTTTAGCGTATGCAAATGAAGTTAAGTATACGCGTGACGTGTATTATCCAATAATATCGGATAAACAAGGCAACGCTCCGCCCATACTGAGATGGTGTATACGCTTCGCTTGTTGACATTTAGACTGCATTGAATTGACATTGAACTTGATCAGCCATTAATTAATCGTAACAAATAGATGTAGTTTGTTTATTTCAAATGAAAAAATGCACAACAGAAAACATCTTCACTAATAGGGTTTTCGTGTTTGAGACAAGGAAAAACAACGGAGATGTTAAAAAATTCTGGAAAAAATGTCAAACATGTACGTAATGGATCAAAACTGTTCTGTCAATAAATATCAGAAAGTTATTTTTTACATTTGCATCCATTTAGATTATCGGAGCGTACTTATTATTCAACATGTATATAAAAACGAAGTTGAAAAACATTCCCACGGCATAAGAAAGATGTCATTTATAAATTTTGACTTTTATATCATACTGACTGTCTTAAGAGACCGTTTCATTAAGCGACCGTTTTGGGTGATTCCCTTGCCCGGTCGCTTAATACACGTTTGACTGTATTTAAAAGTTACATATTCATGAAAATGTAATTTATATTGATAAATCTGTTTGTTAAAAAATGTTTAATTTCAATTTTTCTAATGAGATGTTACTGTAGAGACATTTAATTTTGTATAATCAGCCTGTTTACTTTACGGAGTTCAATGCATTAATAAAACATTAGATACAAATCTTCACATCATTTCTACAGATAAGTGCTCCGAAAAAAATTAACAATCGAGGTTTCAAACATAACCACACCTTTAAGACGTTTGGCATTGTTTATCTTTACTCGCCAAAACACCGCAGCATTTATGTATATGCAGGTGTCTTAAATCATACTATCGGCGAAAATTGATTGAATCTGTCGCCATTTTGTGTAATTGTCAACAAACAGCCACAGTGTATTAGCGTGTCGCAGATTGGTCAATGCAAACTGCTGTAGATACAACGCGCGTTCTGATTCGTCAATCACATGAAAACGAAATGAGAAAAATAAACATAGTGAACTCTTGCCTTGCGGCGTGTATTGAACTTAGTTGATGTTGACACGCGTTCTTAATTAGCGGATTAACGGAAATTGGTTGTAATTGAGAGGTAAACAAATTATTAACAGACCTAGCAGCGTAAATAAGTATGACGGAAAATTATAAAAATCGGGCGCTTTCAAAATCTCTTTGAAGTTTGTTTTAGGCAAAGTCGCTGATCCGAAGGCGAATTCTTCGCCAAAGTCGTCACCTAGTTCAAGCCTTGCTCCCCTTGCAAAAGTCGCTGTTCACAGCTCAAATACCGTAATGGGTGACTAAATCATGGTCATTGTACGGACTAGACAGGGAGTCGCTACATACAGACCATTTATATAGTAAATACTGTTCGGCGCACCTAACTATGGTCACTAAAGACAGAACGTCGCTATAATACAGGGGGTCGCTAAGACAGTTTTTACTGTAGTTCAGTACTGTTTTTTTAGCAGCTATTTAGCTCTCAATAGCAACAATTTAGACCTTATAAACTACAATTGATTAATGAACCCTTATCAACGTTTGAGTCCTCGTAACAACCAGGTCGTCTTAGAAACTTGTGACTGATCTCTACAATGTTAAAAAGTTTTAATTTCAGCAAATCCATGTGACAATTCTTCATGCAGTCACCTTTGTGTGCCTAGCAACAATCACTATGGCCACAGATGTCTCTGCCCAGTTGATATGTACCTGGATGTAGAAGGAAACTGCTCAAGTTAGTGTTGAATTAATTTATCCGAGTATAAATAGTATATATATTTATCACACACCCGTGCCGATTTTGCGACTCCGTAAATATGGTATTGCACGGCCGTGCATATATTTTGACGTGACGTCATTAGCGTTATACAAACATAGTGTAAAGACGCGCTAAATGTCAGCGTTAGACTATAGGCGCGTCAATGAAAAATGACTCTTATTTCACTTTAAACGGTCTTTATTTTGGGTATGTGATAAATAGAATATTAAATTCGTGTAAGTTCATTACTGAATTTATTGCACTCGTTAAATAAAATAATATTATGCTCGCCAGAGGCTCGCATAATATAATTTTATTCAACTCGTGCAATAAATTCAGTATTGAACTTACACTCATTCAATATCCTCTATATATTATAGTATAAATATAATTTGACCCTATATAGATTTCAGTTTTGGTTTAAGTTTTGTTTCATAATCATTACCTTGAGTGACAAACACATTATTACATTATTCTTTTTGTCAAGAAACTTTTTATTTTTAATATTTGATAGAATCTTGTCATATATAGATTGGCAGTATGATTAGATTCATACAAAAAATTTTTTTTTTCTTTTGATACATAGGAAAGGAAGGAGGTGAGTCATTGTTGGTGTCCAGCATTTCTGGTATCTATGAAGTACCAACATATTTTATTGGTAACCATGGTTTCCGGAGTAGAAGAATTGTTGAAACTGAGGTGAACTGTTTGGTGTATGATAAAGTTGGTGACAGGATATTCTATCATGATGATACCACACGAGAAATACGCACAATATCTTTGAAATATCCACGGTAAGGTATCTAAACTCTCAAAATATTTGTGTTGGTCTCTCCGTTGAAATTAAATTCTTTCATTTTATGAAGCTTAAAGTATGTGGCATGCCATATATAAAATTTTTTATGGGTACATAATGCTTGCAGAAACTGAATAAATGAAGATTTAAAAGTCGAATAGTAACATGAAAATGATGGGAATATCTTGCAAGAACTGTTAGTTCTATAATCACCAACAGAATGGCACCTCATGTTTGCTTGAAGTTATCCCATTCAGTGACATAACTTAATGGAAGTCATTAAAGGCCATGTTGATCAAATCCAGCTAAGGACTTGTTATTTATTTTAAGTTAGGAAGCTATTCAGCTAAATTTAGGGGATGTGGTTGGTTCATTACTCAGGTGTCAGCTTATACATGCCTGCATTTAGTCTGGCACCAAGGTTTTTCTCTACCAGTCCAGCTGGAAATATGCCTTTAATGACCTTTATTATTTGAAATAAAACAAACCAGTCAATCAACAGAAATAATTAGAGGGCAGAGCATTTTTTTTCTGGTATCTGGTCAGGTAATCCTAACCGTACATTTATTTTTCATGCCAAAAACTTACTCAAGCTTTGATAAAATTGAAATATTAATCTATAAATGGATATTACCGCGTGTCAAAATATTAGCAAACTTAAAATTCAAGACAGTTTGTTGTTTGGGGAAATATTAGGGAATCATAAAAGGATGGAATTAAATGATATGTTGGTTGATATTAATTTTATGCTTGAGGAAATTTGAGAGATTTCTGTCAATTCATGAAATTCACCAATATTTCCGCCTCACTTACTGAACTTAACTTTTACAGTATACATATAGTGTGGCTTTTTTCAATTGAAGGGCATCTGTGGCCAAGTGGTTAAGTCAGGTCTTAGGATTTGTTCATGTGAGGAAGCTATCCAGACTGTCTGTGGTTCTCAACTCAGGTGCCTGTTCCCTGAAATAATGCATGGAAGGGCACCTCAGGTCTTCTTCCACTAGTAAAGCTGAAAAGTGCCCATTATGATAAAGACCTATACTGTGTCAGTGTGAAGTAGAAGCCAATCAAACAAACACATTTTTAATTGCAAAACATTAAGTTTAGAATGACATAGATTTGCTAAGAGTAATTGAATTATCCATCATTGATACAGGAGACCTAGAACACTGTACAGCAAGGTTCATATGGTGGAAGGAATGGCATTAGATACAACATCAGGGGTCATTTATTGGACTGTTAATCAGGTAAGACTGTTGCTTTTTAACTGACACTTTAAAAGATTGTCGATCACAGAGACAGTACTTATAAACATGGGATATTTTGAAGCATCAGCTACTGTGTCCTATTTTGTCCATAAAATTTGACTTAAAGTAACATGCAATAATTATCTCCTCTAAAGGGCGAAATTTAGGACTAAATTTTGTATGTCTTTTATTTCACTTGTTCCCTCGAGACGTCTTTTCTTTAGACCAGGGAAGCTTATACTATACTTAATTTTGCGTCAATAATTAGATAATTATGGCCTTAATTTGTGTTTGTTGTGTGAACTTGACTTGATAATTGTCACGCATACATGTGGACTCTCCCACTTTTAGCGGGAGACTCACACTTTCTGCAGCCATATTTTCAAAGATTTTTTCATAAAATGAGTATTTTCACAAATTACAGAAATCTCCCTATTTTTGATGTCAGATCTTCATTTGTTTATTGAAAATTCTTCAATCTCCCTCTTTTTGAAGAAAAATCACCCATTTGATCATCAAAAAAAGTTCACATGTATGATCACGTTGAAGGCCACTACTTATCATAATTATAAGATACTAGCGAAATTTAAACATGCAATTTTTTGTAGATGAAATAGGATACGGTGATCAGCCTAAATTCAGTTTTAATGATGCAGTCAAGAAGTTACAGTCAGTACCTCTACACATTCAGGCCAGACTTTTATTAAACAAATTTTGAAAATCCTGGTTATTAGATTGGTTAATGACAGATTTTGATGGTTCGGTGGTTTGGCACTTAGACTCCGGTGTCAAACAGGTTGTCTCTGGTCTATAACTACTGGTAGTCAGCTAGGAATCACTCTTAGTATAAAGCAAGCTTTCAAGAAAATGTCCCTATGAGGGTCAGGGTCAAGTTTATAGTATGGTTTGAGGAGATGTCCCTATGAGGGTCAGGGTCAAGTTTATAGCATGCTTTTGAGGAAATTTCCCTCTGAGGGTCAGGGTCAAGTATATAGCATGCTTTTGAAAAGATGTCCCTATGAGGGTCAGGGTCAAGTATATAGCATGCTTTTGAGGAGATGTCCCTATGAGGGTCAGGGTCAAGTTTATAGCATGCTTTTGAGGAGATTTCCCTCTGAGGGTCAGGGTCAAGTACAGTAGAACTTCGGTAAGTCGAAGTTGGAGGGACTTGCGTAAAAACTTCGACACATCGGGACTTCGACACATGAATCGGTCTGAATTTCATAACAAAAATTCAACCCGTGACTTGCCCTTATTATAAGATCTATAACATAACCTATTTCAAGTATTTCTTTCGTTCATTAATCTGATATTTTACATTATACAATGATAAATATGACATGTTAACTTTTCACGGCTAATGATTTGGACTCCCTGTTGACGTATACAATGAAGTTACAAAAGGCGTAACAATACGAAAGGGCAATAACTAAACCAGCTTATAGTAAATATTTCGCATGTAATTATCACGCGACACCGAGTCACGGAAGTACTCAAATGATAGTTCTTACTGTTTACATGTTCTTTCAAATACCGCTACGGCAATTAAAATAGTAGTGATTAAAGCACTTTTTCACACATTTAAATGCATACAAAGGCTGTTTGAACACTCGGCTTTGTAATTTACACCTGTCACTAAAGTTGATCGGAAATCGTCTTCGCGGCCAGAAAATGTGTGAAAATGTCTCGAGATCGAAGGTGTAAAAATAACCGAATAACTTCGACTTATTTGTGGTAAATTGTACTAGATTTATTCTATATGGACCACGAAAAAACTTCGACACATAAAATCTCGACTCATAGAAAGGTTTTTATAAGGAATATATAAGGGAAAAATCGGGACTTTCATTTTACTTCGACACATCGAGAAAATCGACTAATCGAAGTTCTATTCATGGAAGTTCTACTGTATATAGCATGCTTTTGAAGAGATGTCCCTTTGAGGATCAGGGTTAAGGTCCCTCACAGTTATTAAAGATACATTACACTCGCATTTGATATTTGGAAAAACTGATAAATGATTTGTGCGATAAAATGGATAATAGAAAATTTCTTCAGAAATTGGGGAAATCTGTACTTTTTGGAGAAATCAATGGGTAAAATTTTTTGCCGAAAATTGGCCCTAAAAATGCAGGGTGGGTAGGTTCATTTTTCAAACTAAGCAGTTGACTTGTCCTGAAATGATAATAACTTTTTTTAAGTCTGTAACAACTTTATTTAATGAGGCTAGCATATTCTGTTTTCTGATCTTCCATGTGGAGCTCAGCATACAATTACAATGTAACATAACAATATATACATACATTATGTAACAAAGATTACATGCAATCAACATTTACTAAACCTCATTTAAAAATTAACAGTTTATTTAGCACTTCTTGGTATTTATAATAAAAATTACTAGTATACAAGTAAAGTTACAGAAAAATAATTTTTACTACAAATGATAAGTAATTATTAATTGTTTTTGTCATGTAAAGTACAATGTCAAATTGAAAACAATTGTGGAAAAAAATTTATTTTGATTTTTACCCTTTAAACTCAACATTTACACTTTGGTGGGCATAATGCCTGACTTTAAAAACGTTAACATATTTAACAATCAAAATGTTTATCAATTTACTGAATACACAAATAAAAGAGAGTACATTCTAAAGTAATTGTTCCAATAGATGATGAACATTATGTAAAAATGCCATATTTAAAGGCCTATTATGCCTCATAAAATGCTTTTCTTTATTTTCAAAAAAGCTTTGTAATTTTTGGTGTACTTTTATAGTATCCAAAACGTTACTATAATGATTGACCAAATACCTGACTCCATCTTAAAAAAAGTTTTTGATCTGTTGCTTTTTGGCAAATAATACACTTATGGTGAATTAGTATTTTGTATGGAAGTCAAAATACTACTTTGTTTACATTTTGCTACTTTTATGACAAGTTATTTCACTTTAATCACTTAACTTTTTTCCAAGTGACAAACATCTAACATTCTCTAAAACCATTATTTAAACATGATAAAATTCATGTTATAGAAGTTAAAATATTCTGCCTTGTTTCTGAGGTATAATGTGCCTGTAACACAATCTACAATACTGGCTTAATTGAAAGATATAAAAGTGTGTGAAAACATTAAAAACTCCTACTAAAAATACAGTTTTTAAATTTTTTACAATAAAATGAACACAATAAATGAAATAAATATCTAACTATCATACTAACGCAGTATGTCTGGCTTTATAACATGTGGAAACAATATGTGTTAAAGCATATAAAGCTATATATCTGTTGCTGAAGTTAGAACTTTCAAAAATTTGCAAATGGCCCATTCACCAAATAATTGCTAAACAGTTAAATCTCTTTTAGATCAGCAGCATATATATTTGGCCCAGGAACATCTTATTATATTAACTTACATTTTATTGATGCCGCAAAATTCCTATTAAATGCCCTTCCCCTAATAAATTTTATATGGAAAAATCTACTCATCAGTGCTGTACTGAGTAAATCCATAATTTCATTCAAATCCATTTTATTTTATAGTATACACAAAAATGAATCATATCAATCTTAACACTTTATAATGTTATTGTAACCAGCACTTGTTAACACTAAATGAATTTTCAATAAATTTTTGGACTTTTGTAATAATATTACCAGCACCACGCCCCCGGAAAATATTGAGCCCCCTAGCTGGGGTGTTTAATAGAAATTTTACGATATGTATAAAATATCAGAGACATTGTATGTTAAAACTTCTTTATAAGATTATGAAAACTATATAATTTTACTCTTTAATAATTGATAAACTTTTGTAAAAAAATTTCCTAAGATAACAAGCTTTATACCCTTTAACAAATATCTAGGTAGAGACTAGATGTGTGATTTAAATAATTGAGCCCCGTCATGACAAAACCAACATTATGGGTTTGCGACCAGCATGGATCCAGACCAGCCTGCGCATCCGCGCAGTGATCAGGATCCATGTTGTTCGCTATCAGACTCCTCTTGTAATAGGATGCGCAGGCTGGTCTGCATCCATGCTGGTTGCAAACCCATTTTGTTCGTTTTGTCATGATGTGGCTCAAATTATACATTGCACCATTTATACCATTAATAATATCAGTAATGAGGTATTTTATACAGAAAATGTTTGGCAGAGTTAAAACAAGTTACAACAAGTTACAAGACACTGTGTTTGATCCAAACTTGTCGTGAATAATGGAAATGTTCAAAATCATGTTGTCATTTTATATTGCTTTCATTTCCAGTAAATTTTATTTAAATGATCACATAGCTTAACTGTGATGCATTAAAGCAAGCTTTAAATCAAGCTATTATCATGCTTTTTTGTATCAAACAATTTAAAAATGTCAAAAGCAATTAGCATGTAAAAATGTTATATAAAAATTTTCGGCAAGTTTAAAGAAATCTAGGTTTCAAAAGATTTTTTTTGGAAGCTCAAATATCATTTTAGTAACTGAAGGAAAGAGTTAACAGTTATAAATAAATAAACAATGGCAATAAAACAAAACCCAAAAACTTAATAAACTAAACAAACTGCATGATGTATGTTTGTAGTAATTCAGCAAATGAATGTGATATTAGTCTTTAATTAGCAGTATAAAACCAAGGCAGTCTGAACTTTTGTATTATATAAGTCTGACTTGTTCTATACTGATGGAAGCTCATTTTTCATTCCCCGATGCATATAGATACTGATCAATCCCTCCACAATCACTCATAAGCCACATATTGATAGGATGAATGTTCATGTTCATTCTGTACAGACTTTACTTGTTAGGAAGTAAGTTGCTTATATAGGGAGACAAGAGGTTGCTTACAGGGATTTAGAGATCAAAGAGGAGAAACCCATCTAACATCAGTCTGCTTAGGAAGACCTTTTGTCTGTCCATCTGTTCGTCTTTATGGGTTTAACCCAAAATGGCATGGAAAAAAATGGATAACATCTCAAGCTCTAACTGTCCATTTGTTTCCATTTCTCAGACTGATTCACTTTTTTTCCCACTTTGAAAATAGAATCTTGTCATTGCATCGTTAACCTATCCAAGAAAGTTTGATTTATCCTTATAATTTTTATCTGTACTAGTGAGTCAATACAGTTTTATATCATTGCAAAGTCCATAATCTTGGCAAGTTACAAAAGTTTGCCATTTATTTTCCCCCAGGTATTAAAATTTTAATTAGCATTTTCAAAGTATGACTTTGTAAAGTTTAACCTATTCCAGACTGTGAGTTTTAGTTCTGCTCATTTAAAGTAGGTAGGTAACTTTGGATGCCCCTCTTACTTTGGATATGGAATTTTGGATGCCCCTCTTACTTTGGATGCCCCTCATACTTTGGATGGAATTTTGGATGTCTTGGATCAAGGTCAAGGTCACTGATTCTTAAAATAAATTTTCACACTTTTGGTCTAACAGCCTTCAATTATAGACCAATGTCTTCCATAAATGATAGTACCAGTACATATAATGGTCCTTCAGCTTTAATATGAGATATTGCTCACTGGGGTCAAGGTAAAGGTCACCACGGTTTAAAATAATTATTATACTTTAGCTCATTAAACCATTATTTACTGACTGGTGTCTTTCAAATTTATCGGATAACCTTATTTTTGTGAAGTTTTTAGTCTCTGGATTTAAGGTCATTCAAGATATCCAATGCTAAGAGTAGATTTTTACATTGGCTGGTATCTTTCATATTTGTAGGAGTTTAATTTGATTGGCCCTGTAGCTTAGGAACGGTCTGGGTAATTAAGTCATAAGGTTAAGGTCAGTGTGCTAAAAATAGAATTATACACCTTCATCTTTTAATCTTATTGTCTTTATATTTGGTAGTTAGGTACCTTAGGTGATTCATGGTCTTTGGTCACTGGGTGCAAGATCAAGGTATTGTGTTTACAAACGTGGTTAACCTTTAATATCAAGATGAATATTTTTCATCAAAAAGCAATGACATTCCATTCTTTTTTGCCATGGCAAGAACAAAAGATTATGACTGTCAAGATTGTATCATATAACTATGTTTACAATTTGAGTAATTTCCCCTTTTTAACAAATTTGATACTGACAAGAATCTTTAACAAGGTCTATTGTTTGCGTTACCAAACACAGGTTCTTCTTGCATTTCGATATTAAATTCTCATAACCTATGAATTGATGGTTCCAAATTAAAAAGGTCAATTCCGTCGCATGATTTCAGCAGGGTTAAAGATGAAATGTAGGAGCTTTTGAGTTAGTAAGGTGTCATATGATTTAATATGACATGGTACAGATTTTCTTTAACTAAGGTCTTATGTGGATTTTGTATCTGAACATGTCTGTTTGCTGTATGAATGAAGTTGAAAAATCCACCATCCCCAGATAGTATAAAGAAAGTGATACTTTGAGGTATTCTACTGTCAATTCTTTCTGCCTGAAAATAAATGAAAATAATGTGACAACATGGTTTAATTGATAATTATTTTGGTCCCTTATATATCACATTGTCATAGAACAGGTTTTACTGCTTCTTTCGATGCCATTTTAAATGATTCATCACGATATGGTAGATATTTTCTTGAAGAGGCTCTTGCCTGGGATCCATAATCTGTACATATCTTTTCACATTTTTAATGCATGTGTAGAATCCACAATTTTTAGAAACAATTAAAAAAGTTTTGTGGTGGTCTGTTATTGCACTGTCAATGTTTTGTGCCTGAAATGAAGAAATTGTCAGCAATTATCCCCAGTATAATTTTCATATCTTTACAAATCTGTGGCATTTATTGCTAATTTCTTTTACATTTTATATTGTAGTTTTAGCCTTTGCTACAATATTCTTTGGGAGAATAATTCTAACCTTTTTAGGTTAGGCCTTGTTATACATTATCCTAAAATATTGGCTCAGAGTCCTGTTTCCTTTATTAATGTAAATATATGGAATATATTTACTCCAGTGGTCTTTATCTTAAACCTGCTTCCAATTATTTAAGTTAATTGAGTACATTTGGCAGGTCACTGTTGAAATACAAGTTTTTGCCACATTCCCACAGACAAGTTATTTGGGCAAACATTTTACTTGTCCTCCGGTTTACTTTACTTTCCCTATATAAATATACTTTCATTAAGCATGTGTGTTAATGAAAGTTAATGAGAGGTAATAATAAGTGTCCTTTCATAGTAAGATTTAAGCAGATTTTTCTAATAATTGAAAGGACCTTAGAAATTATTTTTGCAACCTTAGGAAAATTCAATGAGTGCAATTATAAATAACTTACCCTAAACAACTAGTCTAGACAATTGATACTAAAATGGGCATGCTGGACTTATAACATCAAGTGATTGGCTCCCTATTATGACCTAGATGAATCAGGGAGCCTGAGTGCTTGCTGATGTCACTTTCCTACATAAGTTCTTCCATGAGAGGAAATTATTGATTGGAAATTATTGATTAGAAAAAGTAAATACTCATAGTTAACTAAGATTTGGTAACTTACTAGAATAAATGTTCCCAATTGGTGAGGATAGAAATATTGTATGTTATTATATCTACAAGTAGCTCAGATTAACACTTTTCAATGGTTAAGTTCTATGGAAAAATCCACTTGTCCACTGGCATTAAGTCCCTAGTAGGAAAAGTGTGGGGCAGTAGGATTTCCACACCCCTTACATATGGTATCATTTCATAACTAATGACATTAATCTTGAAAATCACACAGGGAGTGCAAGTGCATGTGATGTGTAGTGCAGTTTGACTAGAATTAAACTTTAAATTGCTAATATGATTTGATCTCTGAGAAGGTATGACAACTGCAAACATTTTTTCGCTTTTAAAGGCATAATCAGTTGTTGTTTTTTTTGTTCCTTTCAAGAAATCCAAAAAGAACATAAAAAGTAAAAGACTTTAAGCAAAATAATCACCAGTGTTACAAGGTCTTTGTCTGCTGCATCTTTGTCAGTTCCACAACGAACAAGGGCAAATAAACCATTTTGTACATGATGCTGAAGTGCTACACTGTGCAATGCTTTCCAGTTCTTGTCCCCTCCGTTGAAGCCAACAATGTACAAAGTCTCTGGCAAGTGTTTAGGCAATAACTCAAAAAATTTGCCGATGTTGTCCAAGTCGATGAACATTATTGCTTCAAGATTCACTTTTGATAGGATATTTTCAAGAACAATATCATTAAGTGTTTCCAGTGACCCAATCTGAAAAAGAAAAGCAAATAAAATTTTTATATGGTAATTATGTTATTTCTTTGTTTACTGTATTTATGACATATTGAAGATCATTTGGAAAATGTTATACAGTCTAACTTGCCCATGCGACCACGTGTATTAAGCGACTTTTGTCTTAAACGACCACTTTAAATTCCCCCCGATCTTTTTCTCTCTATATCTTTAATATATTAAGCGACTTTTGCTCAACGCGACCAGCGACCACTAATTAGTCACCTAATTGAGATCAATCTTTTCATTAAACGACCACTTTTACCTGTCAAGTAATTGTGTTTTTAGAGAACGCCACCTCGTAATGTCACAAGTGTCAACAATCAAAACACAACAAATAAACTTGTGAAAAACTCTATACTTTATTTTACTCTATACCGTTTTAGCGTATGCAAATGAAGTTAAGTATACGCGTGACGGGTATTATCCAATAATATCGGATAAACAATGCAACGCTCCGCCCCTACTGAGATGGTGTATACGCTTCGCTTGTTGACATTTAGACTGCATTTAATTGACCTTGAACTTGATCAGCCATTAAATTAATCGTAACAATTAGATGTAGTTTTTTTTATTTCAAATGAAAAAATGCACAACAGAAAACATCTTCACTAATAGGGTTTTCGTGTTGGAGACAAGGAAAAACAACGGAGAAGTTAAAAAATTCTGGAAAAAATGTCAAATATGTACGTAATGGATCAAAACAGTTTTGTCAATAAATATCAGAAATTATTTTTTACATGATTATCGGAGCGTACTTATTACTCAACATTTATATATATAAAAATGAAGTTGAAAAACATTCCCACCGCATAAAAAAGATGTCATTTATATAATTTGACTTTTATATCATGCTGACTGTCTTAAGAGACCGTTTTATTAAGCGACCATTTTGGGTGTTTCCCTTGTGCGGTCGCTTAATACACGTTTGACTGTAATTGATTGAAGTAATTAAATGCATGCTGTTAAAGTGAAATAATATAAATACTACAAGTTACAAGCTTTCATCAAAATTGTAAACAGTGTTATACATGTTTGTCCTAAACTAGTTGAATTTTTATATAGGATGGTCCCCTATGGTACCATTGTTCTTATTATTTAAATCCAGCAAATTGTTTAAATAAAAAGAGCTGGTATTTACTATTATATTAAATTATGTTAAACTGTCAATCTTAACTTTAAAATACACATGTCATTTACAGAATAACTCAATGATTTAAACTAGAAACATCTATGATCAGTCAGCCAATTGTTTTGAACAGGAGCCTAAAAAACAGAGAGTACTATGATACTGTAGTTTGTAAATTGATGGTCCTTTTTGGCTTTAGTAGAATGTTTTTCAACAGAATATGACCTTACTACAGTTTTAGCAGAAGACATTCACTTGTCACGTGAAATTATCAGTTTAACTTGTAAATATGTGGTACAATAAAGAAGCATTTTCAGAACCCCTGAGCAGCTTTAGATTTTCTTATCAATGACAGAAATTTATTTGAAATGAAAATATTTCTAACAATTTTTATCCAAATTAAAAAAAAGAGCACTTCAATTTTCACTTTAATGGTGGAAACAGTCAATTGGTTTAGGTGTTCAGTGTGTAAAACATATTTTCTGATTACACCTGATTTGGCACGGATGCAGTACCTGTAGGGAGTACTATATCTGTACAGTATTTTTTTGGTTGGGGGTGGTAGGAGTTGGTAAGCAGTATTTTTTTGGTACGGAATAAGTTATGTCACACCAACGTAGAATAGTTCTGTAAACTTGCTGGATTATAGCTCCTTACATGAATGTTTCTTAGGTGCCTCTGGCAGGATTCGAAGCCACAGCAGTGCAGGCAAGTGCGGTTTGAAGTCAACGATATGATGTAGACATGGACAGCCCTGAATTTAGTGTGTTGGTGCATTACCATTTGTTTACTTTTTTACACAAACAAAAGGTCATGACTCTCACAAGTTATATAAGTGCATTAACATTTTTGTTGGCAATTGTTCATTCCATAACCGAGTGAATAGGCAAACCTTCGTACTGACAAAAATCTGGGCTGGGGGCATTTGTGTTTACCAAAAAACATTCTTGTTTTTACATGCCCGTTTGAAAAACTGGTCATTTGGCAACCACTTTTTGTCTGGTGCATATCTCCTACACACATGGAGGGATTTTGATAAAACTTCATAGAATGTTAACCACTATGAGAAGCCTTGTCACGGGTATGAACAAGGTCTCAGGTCAAAGGTCATGGTCACACTTAGAGACCATTGAAAAATGCTTGTCCAAAGCAAAACTTCTACATGCAAAGAGGGATCTCACTATTTATTCCTTTGCACAAATGTTCACCATTGTGAGTTGGAGTGTCGGGAGGAAAGTCCAGGTCCCAGTGGCTATAGTCAAGGTCACATTTAGCAGTCAAATTTAAAATAGAAATATGAAAATATGTAAAGGTACCATTTAGTCATCATTTCTTGAGGGATTGTAAAACAAATGGTCATTATAATCACAAAAATTGTGACACTTGTAATTTAGGTCAATATATGCAAGGTCAAGGTCACTGAAGATGATGAAATATCTATATTTTGTCCAGAGCATATCTCCTACACTTATTATAATGTCATTCTCTGTTTTTTTTGGTGTGCACATATGCTTATTTGTACAAGTTCAATACAAATATGTGACAGTGTAAACAAGATGCAAAAATTCAACATACTTACATGGAGTGTCTGGCTTATAATGACATATAGGCATATGTAGTCAGACTTTTTGCTGTGGCTGAATCAGTTAAAGTATTTTGATACTGAAACCATGTACTTTTAGTTGATACAAATTTATTATCCCCCGCCGAAAAGGCGGCGGGGGATATAGAAATAGTCTCCATCCGCCCGTCCGACCTTCCGTCCGACCGTCCTACCGTCCGACATTTTTGTCCGGAGCATATCTCTAAAAGTATTTGAGTTATCAACTTGAAACTTCATAGGTGGATAGACCACATTGAGGAAGAGTGCAGTGCACAAGAACGATAACTCTACTCTGCATAATTGTTTAGTTATTGCCCTTTTTTTATTTTTCAAAATTAATTTTTGTCCAGAGCATAACTCAAAAGGCCTTTGAGATATTATTATGAAACTTCATAGGTGCATAGATCTCACTCAGAAGGTGTGCAGTGCACAAAAATGATAACTCTACCTTTTATATTTTTTGAGTTATTGCCCTTTGTTATTTTTCATACTTAATTTTTCAATTCAATTTTGTTCTCAAAAAGTATTTGAGGTATCAACTTCAAACTTCATAGGTGGATAGATTTTACTGAGGAGGGATGCAGCACACAAGAATGATAACCTACCCTGCATTATTTTTCAGTTATTGCCCTTTGTTATTTTCAGCCATCAGTATTCTCATAGGTTTCAAATCTGTAATCACTATAGCCATCAGTTTTCATTACCAAAAGACCTCTTAAAATGTAATTATTCTGCTCTACTACATATACATTCTTCCAATGAACAAACACATTCGGCGGGGGATGGCCATGTGGACATGGCTCTTGTTTTAGTTTGATTGTGTTGGAAGCTATAAGCTTATTGCAACACTCTCGAATCCGTTCCTGGAACCAACCAGTCCTAACCAATGAATGTAAAGTTTTTTGCTCAAGGAAACAACGGCTTGCTCCTGACAGGGTTTGAACCCTGGCGGTCAGCAATCTTTAGATTACTAGTCCAAAAGTACAAAAAAATTTACCAGGATTTGATCTTTAATATCAAGCTCAGGCTGGCGGCTCTGACATCTTGGACTGTTAGGCCTTGGTGTCTGTTGATGAAAAATGAAAAACAAAATGATTATGAAAGCCACTAGCTTTCAGATAGTAAAACGAAAAAAAAGATGAAATAAAGGTAAATACTGCTTTAGTTAGATTGAATATGTAAATCCATTGATACTGACATCTGAATTTAAGAAAGAATGTTGACAGAAGCATTAATATTAATAATATCTGTCATATTTTGCGGTACGGATCGGAATATCCGTCCCGAGGTGATCCGCCCATTGGGCGGTAACGAGGCTTGCCGAGTTACCGCCCATGGGCGGGTGACCGAGGGACGGATATTCTGATCCGAACCGCAAACATATGTCAGATATTTTTTCTTGCATATTCTACCATATTCCATTATGTTTTAAAGTCTTTATCTTTATTTTCAATGAAAATTTATATCATTACAACCGTAACTACTTTCATTCAACAGCGTATGAATTACAAAATCATTCATAACGGTAAAATGACGTCATCTTTATCGTGCCATTGTACAGCACGCGACTCATCTGGAACCCCCCATGCCAGATGAAATTTCCGGCATGGGTAAAACTAACGAAAACGCCAGTCTGATATGCAAGAAATGATGATGTCAGTGTTTCTTCTTTGCATAACCTATTTTGTTACTTATGCAGTTGCCAATGTAAAATGGAGAAGATAATTCATTCAACATGGTCATGTGTTACAACAGAAGTTCGAAAAAAATCAAGTATGCATTGGGTCGTATATTAATTTTTATCAATGTGTATGTCCTAGTCATAATTCAAGCTAAAGTTTAAATAATATATTTGTCATCATATCATACATATATTATTAATCAGTTATAATTTTTAATGCAAGAAATTGGTACAAGTATAAAAATCAGAGCAGTTATTAAACCTCCACCACAAATTGTGGTGTGGGGGGGGGGCTATAATGGATTCGCTTTGTCGCGTCGGTCGGTCCGTCTCCATTTTAGTTAGTGTCCGCTCTATAAATTCAATACCAATTGAAGGATTTTCTTCAATCTTGGCTCAAATGTTCACCTCAACAAGGGGATGTGCAGAATCCATGTTGCCCATGTATCAGCTCAAGGTCAAGGTCACAATTGAAGGTCAAATATCAAACAATCAAATATTAGACAGTATGTCGTGTACTTACTCTGTAAGTCCTACACCAATTGAAAGATTTTCTTCAAACTTGGCTCAAATGTTCACCTCAACAAGGGGATGTGCAGGATTCATGTTGAATGTAAAATTTTTTGCAACCATTAAATAATGTGCTTAATACCTGACCCAGTTCAAAAGTCAAGGTCACACTTAGAGCTAATTGTGATGGATTTCTATAATGCTCACATGTCCATAAAAAGCTTTTATGATTGGGGTATTTTGCCACAATGTTGCTGTTGTTTTCTTTTTATTGGGTAGAGGTCTTATGAGCACATGCTTTTGTGAAAAATTATCACAAAAACTGCTTATTTGGAAAGTAGAAACCTGGTGAAATTTACAACTTTTGAAAAATCTGCATGACTTTAAAGAAAATTTCAATTAGAAAGTGTCCTTAATTGGATACATAATAATTCTGATATCAAGCAACTTTTACTGCCATCTGAATGTTATAACTTACCCTCACCTTCCTTTGAGCAGCTTTCGTTGTTTCCTTTTTCGCTCTACTGCCTTGTTGAGTCTGAAATATTTTGTTTAGTCAGTTTATTTATTTAGTGAAAGGAAATAGAAACTACTTGGCAGAAATGTTAACCATAATGAGACAATATGCAGAGTGCAGGTTTGACCTCTTTGAGGTCAAGGTGTAGGTCACACTGATTTTGTATCTATTTTAAAATTTTGTGTCAGCTATATATTTTTTGAACACATTGTAAGAAATTAAAAACTTTTCAACAGAAATATTACTTATAATGAGACGGTGTGAAGACCACGGGTTTGGGCTTCCTGAGATCTAAGTCGGCCCTGCCCGGTGATTAATTGATTAAGTCTTATATAGGAGTTTTCATGTCTTGTCTGTATCTTTTGTGCCAGTGAAAGGAAATTAAAACTGCTTGGAAGAAATGTTTACCATAATGAGACAATGTGCAGAGCGCAGGTTTGACCTTCCTCAGGTCAAGGTCAGGGTCTCGCTTAATTTTGTATTACCGGTAAATTTTTATGACTCTAAGTTAAATATTATACTTGAAGAATTAGTGGTTTTAGTTCTGTTTGAAAATGTATGATGATACAACTCTTGTATTTTCGTAAGTGAGAATTTTAGCATTTAAAGCTTTTACATACCTTAAACTGCATTTGTTTAGAGAAGTGTTGCTGTAAACTTTCAACAGATGATTGGGTACTTTCATATGTTGCAGATGACACCTTTAAATAAAGACAATCATTTAAAGCATCAATATTTTTGATGGACCAGTCTTGAAGCATCAAACGGTAATAGTTTAGTGCCTCAGAAAATGTAAATTTCATTAGATAACAAATATAAACTAGTATAAGGTGATAAAAATACTTCTGTCTAATAATTGCTGAAAGTACTCCAGGCATATTTGAATATATATTTGAATTTAAGTGACTACTTTTTATGCTGCCTCTTTGGAAAGGGAATTGATTTGTCCTTAGCCATTCATCCCACTGTCCCCCTGCATACATGTGACAATGGCAACTGAAATAGGTCAAATTTGATTTATTGGTGGATTGAGGCACTAAAGATTTTTATCGACTGGATTTCAAAGTGTAGTTGGCACGCTTGGTATAAAGAACCCGAATTCCCCTCAAAATAACAAGTTTTTTGTGCCCCCAATTTTAAGGGGGGGGGGGGGGCATTTAGATTTACCCTTGTTCATTCTCTTGTGTCACAATTGAAGCTCAAAAAGTATTTTTATATGTATGTATATAAGTGGAGTAGACTGTATAAGGATTAATTTTAATTCCAACTGAGATATCACATGTATGCCCCTGTCTTGCTGTAATGTTGTCGGACTGCTAACGCGGCATGTTTGTGACCTATGGACACATTTTCTTGAATTGACAGCTTTAAACTGTCTGGCCAATTTTGTCATATATTGTGAAGTCTCTAGATGGTTTGATGGCCTGATAGTATAATGCCCAATAAGATCAACCCCATCACTCTCTAGCAGGCCTTTACACATTTGTAGATGTTATATAAGAGTCCCATGTCAGAACACTTTAATGTTTATTTTGCTACTGAAATGTTGGTCTGATAATTGAAAATAAACTAGAGTCTTACATGGCTTGTGTTGGAATTAATTGATAGCTGACGTCCATTTTGCCACCAGTCAACATACTGAAACAATAAGAAATCATTGAAGCAATTAATGTTCATTGTTTACTAATCTAACATTTTGCAGTTTTATAACTGTGACTGAACTTAAATTTTAAGCTTGTGACAGCCCTTATCTAATTATATATTTGTATCTTTGAAGTCATTCCATTTTCTTGGCTATGTTTTCATAAATGTGGCTTAAAGATTACAAAATGATAAATTGTAAAGATTACAAAATGATAAATTGTAAAGATTACAAAATGATAAATTGTAAAGATAACAAAATGATAAATTGTAAAGATTACAAAATGATAATTGTAAAGATTACAAAATGATAAATTGTAAAGATTACAAAATGAAAAATTGTAAAGATAACAAAATGATAAATTGTAAAGATTACAAAATGATAAATTGTAAAGATTACAAAATGATAAATTGTACAAACCAGAAATATTAAGCTTTTTCTTCTTCTTTGTGTAATTATAATTATAAATTGACATAGAATCCCCAATATAAAAATGTTCCTTACAAATTCTTTAGTCTGATGGTGTAAATAATATTGTTTGAAAGTTTTGAATAATGACTTAAAAGTCATACCTGGTTACTGCTGGAAACGTATTGCTGACTTGTAGGTCTTAATTCAGAATTCTGAAAATGATTATAAGTCATTGTTACATTAGATTTGTATTTTCTAAAAGCCTGCACTGGTTATATAACAGGACTGGTATGTTTGTTTAAATGTGCTCACCTAGCAAAGAACCATTTCTAGACAATATTGAATGTCAACAAATGTAGAATTATTTCACTGGATCACTGCCAACGACAACTAAATATAGTTATGTTTTTAATTGATTAAATCTTTATAAAATCTGTTCAGAATATTTGATTTCAGGGCTCTCTTGTCATGTCATATTTGGGTAGAAATAATGGCCCCATTTCCCTCTGTAATTAACGCTATGCTTCATGGTCATCATGTTTTTAGCTCACCTATCACAAAGTGACAGGGTGAGCTTTTGTGATCGCTTTCGTCCGACGTCCGTCCGTCGTCCGTCCGTAAACTTTTTCTTTAAATGACATCTCCTCATAAACCGCTAAGCCAATTTCATCTAAACTTCACGGGAATGTTCCGTTGGTGATCACCTTTAAAAATTGTTCAAAGAATTCAATTCCATGCAGAACTCTGGTTGCCATGGCAACCGATAGAAAAAACTTAAAATATCTTCTTTAAAAAAACCCAAAGAGCTAGAGCTTAGATATTTGGCATGAAACATCTTCTAGTGAGTGTCTATCAAGTTTGTTCAAATAAAAGCCCTGGGGTCAAAATTGGCCCCGCCCTGGGGGTCATTGATTTTCCCAATATGCATATGGTAAAAACTTATAAAATCTTCTTTTAAATAACCCAAAGAGCTAAAGCTAAGATATTTAGCATGAAACATGTTCTAATGGGTGTCTACCAAGTTTGTTCAAATAAAAGCCCTGGGGTCAAAATTGGCCCCGCCCCAAGGGGTCATTGATTTTCCCTATATGCATATAGTAAAAACTTAAAAAATCTTCTTTTAAAGAACCCAAAGAGCTAAAGCTAAGATATTTAGCATGAAACATGTTCTAATGGGTGTCTACAAAGTTTGTTCAAATAAAAGCCCTGGGGTCAAAATTGGCCCCGCCCCAGGGGGTCATTGATTTTCCCTATATGCATATAGTAAAAACTTATAAAATCTTCTTTTAAAGAACCCAAAGAGCTAGAGCTAAGAAATTTAGCATGAAACATCTTCTAATGAGTGTCTATCAAGTTTGTTCAAATAAAAGCCCTAGGGTCAAAATTGGCCCCGCCCCGGGGGTCATTGATTTTCCCTAATATGCATATAGTAAAAACTTATAAAATCTTCTTTTAAATAACCCAAAGAGCTAGAGCTAAGATATTTAGCATGAAACATCTTCTAATGAGTGTCTATCAAGTTTGTTCAAATAAAAGCCATGGGGTCAAAACTGGCCCCGCCCCAAGGGGTCATTGATTTTCCCTATATGCATATAGTAAAAACTTTGAATTAAAAATTCTTTGAAAAAACCAAATAGCTAGAGTTTAGATACTAAGCATGAAACATCTTCTAGTGAGTGTCTACAAAGTTTTTTCAAATAAAAGCCCTTGGGTCAAAATTGGCCCTGCCCCGGGGGTCATTGATTTTATTTATGTGTAAAGCAAAAACTTATAAAATCTTCTTTGAAAAAACCCAAATAGCTAGAGTTAAGATATTTAGCATGAAACATCTTCCAGTTAGTGTCTTCAAAGTTTGTTCAAATAAAGCCCTAGGGTCAAAATTGGCCCTGCCCCGGGGGTCATTGATTTTATTTATGTGTAAAGCAAAAACTTATAAAATCTTCTTTGAAAAAACCCAAATAGCTAGAGTTAAGATATTTAGCATGAAACATCTTCCAGTTAGTGTCTTCAAAGTTTGTTCAAATAAAGCCCTAGGGTCAAAATTGGCCCCGCCCCGGGGGACATTGATTTTCCTTATATGTGTATAGCAAAAACTTAAAAATCTTCTTTAAAAAAAACCGAATAGCTAGAGTTTAGATATCAAGCACGAAACATCTTCTAGTGAGTGTCTCCAAAGTTTGTTCAAATAAAAGCCCTGGGGTCAAAACTGGCCCCTCCCTAGGGGTGTCATTGCTTTTAACTATATGTGTAGTTAAAACTTAAAAAATCTTTTTTTAAAAAACTCAACGAGCTAGACCTTAGATGTTTAGCGTGAAATATCTTCTAATGGGTGTCTACCAAGTTTGTTCAAATAAAAGCCCTGGGGTTTAAACTGGCCCCGCTCTGGGGGCCTATATACAGGTGAGCGACTTCAGGGCCATCATGGCCCTCTTGTTTAATGCATCTGGTGGTTTGCTTTGAGTATTTATCAGTATTTGTAGAGTTTTTGCCCTTGCCCTAGGTGCAATTTTCAACTTAGGTCATGTGAAGCTGAAAAAATATACGACCTCAAGTCATTAGATTTACAAAACAGTTGAGTGTGGGGTCATGGGTATGTTCTGTTGATACATTTGTGATGTTTATCTAGTACAAAGCTACTAATTGACAGAATGAACATTGGTGCCGGAAAGGGTTAACTCCCTTTAGATTATATAAGGATCAAACCCAATATGGCTTAAAGTGACAAAATAGAACCTTGGGGCAGATGTTTGGCTAGGGAGAAAACAACTGTTTTACCCTTGAAGACAACAGTACTTTGTTTCATGAATACAAA
The DNA here is from genome assembly GCF_026571515.1 of Ruditapes philippinarum. Lineage (NCBI taxonomy): Eukaryota > Metazoa > Mollusca > Bivalvia > Venerida > Veneridae > Ruditapes > Ruditapes philippinarum. Next base: position 90,693 of record NW_026861111.1, read on the forward strand.
ATTAGTTAAAAAGATCCAGCAAGTTTGGTTCTGTTTGTTTGTGCACAGAGGGGCACATGATGCCTTCCTTCGCCAATAAAACTAGAAAGTCACCTATTGTATAGCCATGAACCCTAAAAATAAACTTAAAAAGACTTTTGATAGTGTTTATAATGTTGGTCATTATAAATAGTTGTAAAGCCAAATCCTTTCTTTGATAATGTATATTAACTTTATCTTATAAAATGAAAAAAAACTGCAGGCATATAGGTCATAATTTTCCATTGGGATATTTTTTTAAAACATGCAGAAATATAGTACATCCAATCTTACCTGGTATGTTGTATCATAGTCTTGGTGGTGATTTTGAAATCCAGGTGATATTTGTGGCAACTGTGAAAACAAACAATAAGTCTTTGTTATTAATCAATTTTATGAATATTAATCATAACATTAATCATTTTATTATGCAGGTTTTCAATGAAAACTGGGTTATTGAAATGCTGAAGTTGAACTTCTGGTTTCCTGTCAATACCTTGAGTTTACTCTGGCCTATGGACACCAAACTTGGTGTGTGGGTAGCTTATATCAAGAGGCAGCTTTGGATTGCTACCCAGGTGTCCCTAATCAAGGTCACTGTTGCTAAAAATAGAATTCAGTTTCTGCTAAAAAGCTTGAGTTTGTTTAGGCCTATTGACACCAAACTTGGTGTATAGGTAACTGTTATATCAAGAGCAACTTGGGAATGCTACCCAGGTGTCTAAGATCAAGGTCATGGTCAGTGTTGCTAAAATTATAAATTTAGTTTCCGCTCAATAACTTCAGTTTGCTTAGGCCTATTGATACAAAACTTAGTATGTGGGTAGCTTATATCAAGACACTACTCGGGATTACTACCCATGTGTCTGTGATAAGAACAAGGTCACTGTTGCTAAAAATAGAAATTCAGTTTCCAGATAACAGCTTGAGTAAGCTGTGACTTATTGACAGGACATTTGGTGTGTGGGTAGCTTTTGCCTTGTCCTGTTTTTATTTGGGGTTTGCCTGGGCTCCTTGCCACTGGTTCTTGTTGCTGGGTCATATGGGGGTTGTGTTCATTGAACACCGCCTTTCCTTGTTGATCTTGTTTATCATATTTTAATATTAAGACGCAACTGGGGATTGCTACCCAGTATCTGTGATCAAGGTCAATGTCACTAGCTGTTGCTAAAAAGAGAAATTCATTCTCCACATAATTAATAACTTGAGTTTGCTTTGACCTATTGACACCAAATTTTAAGTATGTGGGTAGCTTATATCAAGAAGCAACTTTTGGTTGCTACCCATGTATCCCTGTATGCCCCATCATTATAAAATATCCATAGTTCAGAAATTAATATTTAAAATAAGCAACTCCTCTTAAAACAAGGATAGAATGATGATATCTATGGAAAGCAAATCATCTTTCATCTGTAAGATTTACAGAATGTTTATTTAAGTACATTTTGTATTTCTAGAGTTATGCATCTTTATTTTTCATATGGAAAATAAACATTTTGTAAAGTATATTACCAGTTTTTTAATGGAACATTTACATATTAGTTAATTTATAACTGCGATGTAAGCACCAAAGCACTCTTATTTAATTCTAATGCTCCTCAATTAGGAAGAGCATTATAGAAGGGTCATAGACTTAATAAAGAAACACCTGGAGGCTGTCCAAGGGAAGCCAGTTAGTATCTACTCAACAACCATTCTATAGTAATTCTTCCAAGTTTGTTAAAATAAAAGCCCTAGGGTCAAAAATGGCCCCGCCCCGGGGGCATTGATTTTCCCTATATGCATATAGTAAAAACTTATAAAATCTTCTTTTAAAGAACCCAAAGAGCTAGAGCTAAGATATTTAGCATGAAACATGTTCTAATGGGTGTCTACCAAGTTTGTTCAAATAAAAGCCCTAGGGTCAAAATTGGCCCCGCCCCAGGGGGTCATTAATTTTCCCTATATGCATATAGTAAAAACTTATAAAATCTTCTTTTAAAGAACCCAAAGAGCTAGAGCTAAGATATTTAGCATGAAACATCTTGTAATGAGTGTCTATCAAGTTTGTTCAAATAACAGCCCTGGGGTCAAAATTGGCCCCGCCCCAGGGGGTCATTGATTTTCCCTATATGCATATAGTTAAAACTTTAAATTAAAAATTCTTTGAAAAAACCAAATAGCTAGAGTTTAGATACTAAGCATGAAACATCTTCTAGTGAGTGTCTACAAAGTTTTTTCAAATAAAAGCCCTTGGGTCAAAATTGGCCCTGCCCCGGGGGTCATTGATTTTATTTATGTGTAAAGCAAAAACCTCATAAAATCTTCTATGAAAAAACCCAAATAGCTAGAGTTAAGATATTTAGCATGAAACATCTTCCAGTTAGTGTCTTCAAAGTTTGTTCAAATAAAGCCCTAGTGTCAAAATTGGCCCTGCCCCGGGGGTCATTGATTTTATTTATGTGTAAAGCAAAAAAACTTATAAAATCTTCTTTGAAAAAAACCCAAATAGCTAGAGTTAAGATATTTTAGCATGAAACATCTTCCAGTTAGTGTCTTCAAAGTTTGTTCAAATAAAGCCCTAGGGTCAAATTTGGCCCCGCCCCGGGGGACATTGATTTTCCTTATATGTGTATAGCAAAAAACTTCAAAATCTTCTTTAAAAAAACCCAAATAGCTAGAGTTTAGATATCAAGCACAAAACATCTTCTAGTGAGTGTCTCCCAAAGTTTTGTTCAAATAAAAGCCCTGGGGTCAAAACTGGCCCCCTCCCTAGAGGTGTCATTGCTTTTAACTATATGTGTAGTTAAAACTTAAAAAATCTTTTTTTAAAAAACTCAACAAGCTAGACCTTAGATGTTTAGCATGAAATATCTTCTAATGGGTGTCTACCAAGTTTGTTCAAATAAAAGCCCTGGGGTTTAAACTGACCCCGCTCTGGGGGCCTATATACAGGTGAGCGACTTCAGGGCCATCATGGCCCTCTTGTTTAATGCATCTGGTGGTTTGCTTTGAGTATTTATCAGTATTTGTAGAGTTTTTGCCCTTGTCCTAGGTGCAATTTTCAACTTAGGTCATGTGAAGCTGAAAAAATATACGACCTCAAGTCATTAAATTTACAAAACAGTTAAGTGTTGGGGCATGCCCGGCCCGTCCCTAGATTTGCCACTTAAATGCCACCCTTTTCAATGGTGGAGTATTTAGACAATTTTCCACCAATAATGCCACCAAAACGCCACCCAAATCTTGAAAATGGTGAAAAATTTGAGCAGGACTGATGGTATATAATTTTCCAGTTAATTCCCCCTTTTTTACACTTAATGCCACCAATGAGTGGAAAGTTGGTGGAGTATTTAGACAAACTTTCACCATTATGCCACCTTAGGGTGGCAAACTCATTTTCCACCAAATGCCACTTGTTTCCACTAATTGCCACCATCATGGTGGAAAAATGGTGGAGTATTTAGACGAATTTCCACCATTATGCCACCATTGAGTGCAAACTCATTTTCCACCAAATGCCACTTATTTCCACCTTTTGCCACCATAAGGGTGGAAAGTTGGTGGAGTATTTAGACACTTTTCCACCAATTTTCCACCACAAAGTGGCAAATTCAGTTTCCACTAAATGCCACCTATTTTCACTCTTTCAGAAATTTTCCACCTTGTGGGTGGCAATAGCTGGAAACTGCTTAAAAGTCACCCTGTACCCTAAAAGAGAAACAAACCAATTTTAAAAATAATCTTTTTTAATGTCTCCATATGAAATAATTGTCTCAAAAAAATAGCAACACATAAGTCCATTTATTATCTTCAGTTTATCTTTCTATTCCTGGACGGTTTGAGGAGGTGCAGAATCACCCTATGGATTTCAGTCCTTTAGGTTGTCAGCCACTTTTCAAGCGCACAATCTGAGACAAAAAATATTATGAATAATTGTTACAATAATGGAAAACATAAGCTTACATTAATTTTTTACATGACTATTGGATATTTCTATATTAAATTTGAGTGCATAGATATGATCAAAACAGCATTGCAGACATGGAAAAATCAAACTTTTCTTATTCATTAATTACTCCAAGGCAGAAAATCTATGCAGAATCAAAAATGATATTTTCATTCAGTTCATTAGTTTACCTTTCCAAGAACTTAAGTTTTGCCTTGTCTGCACAAGCAGGTCTGGCGTCAGACTCTCTGTTCCATTTTCTCATTACCAAACAATGAGCCGCCTTTAATCTCCACTATACTGAATAGCATTCTGAAGAGCCTTGTCATACCTTTCTCATTTTGAGGCATAGTACCTCAGTTTCTGCCATCACTTTGGTCCTAAAAATAAATTATCAATATCCAATAAGTAAAGACAGAAAATGAAACATGGTATATGTATACAACCCCAAAATTTTAAAATAAGAAAGAAATTAGGAAATACAAACACCGTCAACATCAGTGCAGGTTAAGTAATTTAATAATCTTCCAGTTTCAGTTTATTAACGAACCTTCATCAGGATAAATATTTGACAAAATTTTCAAACTTAGGTGTACAAAAACTCTAAAATTTGTAAAACTAAAATGTATATGCAAATTAAAGTGTCATTAAGAGTTTGAATAAAAGTAGGTTTGTAAATTGTGCATAATAGCTATATTTATTAAGAACTGAAAAGTGTCTTATTGGGTACTGTGACACTCCTTTCCTATCAATTCTGAAATAACTTTGAATTAACAAGATACCTTTGTTAAAGCCACTGAAGAACAAGTGTGTTGCTCCAGGCTGGTCCTCATTGCTTTGTGTCTGCAAAAGAATAATTTTTATTTAATGCTGTTTTTGTTATGAACTGTCATTCTCCTAACAGCTATTAAACCAGTTACTGTTGATCTGATTCACATGTGACACACAAGGAAATATGTTTATAGCATGAAAGTTGTAGTAATAGGTACTTGGTTATCTATAGTTTGATTGATGTAATATTGTACATATTACTGATATTGTACTTACTGATTAATTTCTATAATTATTTTCTCAAACTTAAAATTTCTAACATACTGTATTTATGAAATGATGAAGCTCTTCCTAATTCTTTACATTCTTTATATGTAATTTCAGCTTTCTTTTTTTAGTCAAGTTACAAACATAACAAATTTAAAACATAATTTTATACAATACCACTACATAATTTTACTGTAAAAAACTTAATAGTTTCTGCAAAAATAATAATAAATGTTATATGTAAAAGTTGCTTACCTGAAACTTTGACTTGGAATGATTCTGCTGTTTATCTTCTTGTCTAATGTTATAATCAACACATTCACACTTCAGTTAAAACTTCTCATTTCTATTTGCCACACTAATAAGACTTTTAATGTATTCTTTGAGAAATCAAAAATATGCACCCTTACATTTTAAACAAGATAATATCTCCAGAATTGCTACAATACCAATCATTTCCTTTGTGTTTGCAATCTTTAACTGACCTCAATTCCTTTGAATTCAAACTTTACAACCGTACAACTGGAAAGTTCCATTATAATTTTAAACTGTGAGGGATTATTCAAAAACCATAGCCCCATCATTTTATTAATTTGTACATTCATTTGAATGTATAAAGTATGTCTAATATCTAAATAGATTGAGTAGAAATAAGTTTTTGAAAGATAATTTAGCATGCTATTTTAACACAGATTCTACATATAACATGTCTAATGTTGCCTCTCCCAAAATAATCAAATGGAACAGTCTGGTCAGCTTGAGTAAACTATTTAACCCATGCAGAGATTACTAGATAAGAGGGCAGTAGTTTTATCAGCAGATCTGTGTTGTATGCCTTGTTGTTAAATCTTAGAGGATGCAGTATTTACTAGCTAGTATTTACTTATCCTGATTATAAGAAATTATCAGGAACTATTAGCTATTTACTTTTCACACAATTATTTTTACTATACTCTGATTTAAAGCCTCTGAAAGGCATACTATATTGTGTATGTATAATAAGCAAGCACAGTGCTTCATTATCTTGAAGGCTGATCTATTTTTATGTATATTTATTAAATAGCATTTAAATATTATTGTTAACAAGTTTGATTCATGTTTTTTTTTCTTCTTTAAAATACATAACTCTCTCCTGTAAAGTTATGGAGTTTTTGCCCTTTGTAAGTTTTAATCTGCAAAGCATAATACAAAAAATGTTTGATACAATAATTTTAAACTCCACATATAACTAAATCTCATTGATGAGAAGTACAAGGCCTAGGAACCATAACTCTTTATTGTATGATTTGGGGTTTATTGCCATTTTGTACTTCTCAATGCTTAATTTTTGTTCTGATTATTAAGCTTAAAAAGTATTGGAGATATTAATTTGAAACTTCACAGATATAGATCTTTGTGAGTAATGTGCTGTGTTTAAGAACCATAACTCTTTTGCATACTTTTAGAGTTATTTCCCTTTGCATTTTTCACTTTAATTATTGTAAGCATTACATGAAAAGTGTAAGTACTCACCAGATATCAGTTTAAAATAATATTAAAGAGACCAATTAGAAGAATAGACCAAAGTCAAACTTTATTCAAGATTGACATTAAATATCATAGCAGATTTTAACAACAAACTTTATGCAGAAAAATGCATTTTCTGGGCATTGAAGAACATTTCAACTATTTAATGTACAGATTGCAACTAAAAAAGCTAAGTACACTGTTACAGCCGTAATTTCATTTTACAAGCATAGAATGGAACATGGACATTTTTGACTTTAAGTCAAACTTTACATCCCTAAACAAAAGTACTGAAAAAAAAGAAAGAAAAAATGGAAAATAAAGTAACCCCATACTTTTCTAATTTTTCTTGCTCTTAATTAATTATGTGTGTTTTACGCCTGGAAAAGTGATTTTACGTCCAATTTCAGTGTCTTTTCCTGCTACTTTACAGCTGTTCAACTTTAATTTATTCTATTTTTGATAAAAAGTTCACTTGATGCTTTGATAAAACCAGGAAACAGATTAATTTCAGTTTGGAGCTTTAACTTAAATAAATCTTTTAAACCCTGCAATGCACAATCATTTCTCAGTTTTCCCTTTCCCTTTTCGACTAAAAGTTATTCACAAAATTTTTCTAAGTTTTTTTCCACTAATTTGCCACCCAGAAAATAGTTAGAGTTTTGCTTTTCCACTAAAAGCCACTCATTTTCCACCTTCAAAATTAACTAAGTTTCATTTTTCACCAATTTCCACCTTTTTGCCACCATGAAAAAAGTCTTTGTTCAAATTTCCACTCAATGCCACCTAAATGCCACCAAAGGATAGTGGTGCTTGGTGGTAATTTTGCCACTACAGTGGAAACAGAGTGGAATTTTGTCATTTTCCAGTTAATTTCACCCTTTTTACACTTAATGCCACCCTTTTCAGTGTAAATAGCTGGCAAGTAGTGGCAAATCTAGGGACGGGGGGGGGGGGGGGTTTGTTCTGTTGATACATTTCTGATGTTTATCTAGTACAAAGCTACTAATTGACGGAATGAACATTGGTGCCAGAAAGGGTTAACTCCCTTTAGATTATATAAGGATCAAACCCAATATGGCTTAAAGTGACAAAATAGAACCGTGGGGCAGATGTTTGGCTAGGGAGAAAACAACTGTTTTACCCTTGAAGACAACAGTACTTTGTTTCATGAATACAAAATTAGTTAAAAAGATCCAACAAGTTTGGTTCTGTTTGTTTGTGCACTGAGGGGCACATGTCAGGCCTTCCTATGCCAGTAAAACTAGAAAGTCACCTTTAATATTGCCATGAACCCTAAAAATAAACTTAAAAAGACTTTTGATAGTGTTTATAATGTTGGTCATTATAAATAGTTGTTCTTTAATAATGTGTATTAACTTTATCTTATAAAATGAAAAAAACTGCAGGCATATAGGTCATAATTTTCCATCGGGATATTTTTTTAAAACATGCAGAAATATAATACATCCAATCTTACCTGGTTTGTTGTATCATAGTCTCGGTGGTGATTTTGAAATCCAGGTGATATTTGTGGCAACTGTGAAAAGAAACAATAAGTCTTTGTTATTAATCAATTTTATGAATATAAATCATAACATTAATCATTTTATTATGCAGGTTTTCAACGTAAACTGGGTTATTGAAATGCTAAAGTTGAACTTCTGGTTTCCTGTCAATACCTTGAGTTTACTCTGGCCTATAATGACACCAAACTTGGTGTATAGGTAACTGTTATATCAAGAGCAACTTGGGAATGCTACCCAGGTGTCTAAGATCAAGGTCAAGGTCAGTGTTGCAAAAATTATAAATTAAGTTTCTGCTCAATAACTTCAGTTTGCTTAGGCCTATTGACGCAAAACTTAGTATGTGGGTAGCTTATATCAAGACACTACTCGGGATTACTACCCATGTGTCTGTGATAAGAACAAGGTCACTGTTGCTAAAAATAGAAATTCAGTTTCCAGATAACAGCTTGAGTAAGCTGTGACTTATTGACAGGACATTTGTAGTGTGGGTAGCTTTTGCCTTGTCCTGTTTTTGTTTGGGGTCTGCCTGGGCTCCTTGCCACTGGTTCTTGTTGCTGGGTCATATGGGGGTTGCGTTCATTGAACGCCGCCTTTCCTTGTTGATCTTGTTGATCATACTTTAATATTAAGACGCAAGTGGGGATTGCTACCCAGTATCTGTGATCAAGGTCAATGTCACTAGCTGTTGCTAAAAAGAGAAATTCCGAGTAGACTAAGTCTCCACATTATTATACGAAATTAATTTAATGATATCTTCTATATATGGTTGGTGGATACCTTCGATAGTCCTCTAATTTTCATGGAGAAAGGCATCACTTAAGGGTCAAGGTCACTGGCGTAAAAATAAATTTAAAAAAAATTTGCTCATACAGCCTTTAATTATTTTCAAGTTGATGTCTTTCATGTTTATAAAATGGACATGCCATTAGGGAGGTCTTATTCCTTTGGGTTTTATTAGGGGTCGGATTTGGGTTAAGGTCAAGGTCACTATATGATTGTCAAAAGTAGTGTTTTACAGGTGTAATTAACCGTATTCTATTGATGTCTTTAAATATATCTGGTAGGAACATTAAATTATATAAGAAGTCTTCTCCTTTGGTTGGAGTTAGGGTTCAGTTGGATCAAAGCCTCATTCATTTTCTAGAATTATTGTCCCTTTCAAGTTTTAAACACCGTTCAACTTCAACAGTTTGTTGGCTTTTTCTTTTTTTTTACAAAAAGCTTAGGTCAAATGAACTCATTTTCGACAGGGATTTTTTCCATGATTATGGGAACACACCCATACCCATGGAATTGGAAATTTCAGTGGTGTTTTGTTAAAAATTGGGAAAAATGCATGACTGAATATTTGCAGTGATTAAATGGATGCAAACAATTACTGTCTATGATGGCATCTTCAAACATTTAAGTACTATTACAGTGAAGAAGCCCTTATTATACCCCCACCACAAAATGGTGGGGGGCTATAATGGATTCGCTTTGTCGTGTCGGTCCGTCTGTCCGTCTCCATTTTCGTGTATGCTCTGTAACTCGTATACCAATTGAAGGATTTTCTTGGCTCAAATGTTCACCTCAACAAGGGAATGTGCAGAACCCAAGTTGCCCATGTGTCAGCTCAAGGTCAAGGTCACAATTGAAGGTCAAATATCAAACAATCAAATATTATACAGTATGTCCTGTCCTCTCTGTAAGTCCTACACTAATTGAGAGATTTTCTTCAAACGTGGCTCAAATGATTACCTCAACAAGGGGATGCACAGAACCCATGTTGCCCATGTGTCAGCTCAAGGTCAAGGTCACAATTGAAGGTCAAATATCAAACAATCAAATATTACACAATATGCTGTGTCCGCTCTGTAAGTCTTACACTAATTGAAAGATTTTCTTCAAACTTGGCTCAAATGTTCACCTCAACAAGGGGATGTGCAGGACCCATGTTGCTCATGTGTCAGCTCAAGGTCAAGGTCACAATTGAAGGTCAAATATCAAACAATCAAATATAACACAGTATGTCTTGTCCACTCTGCAAGTCGGACTCTAATTGAAAGATTTTCTTCAATCTTGGCTCAAATGTTCACCTTAACAAGGTAATGTGCAGAACTCATGTCACCCTTTTTCCAGCTTAAGGTCAAGATCACACTTGAAGGTCAAAAATTGACTTAGAAAATATTCTTAAATTTTAACATTTATTTTAATATTTCTGAATCTAGAAATGGTATTTGCTTGAAACTTAAAACATATATGAAGTGTCACAAATAAGATATGCAGGTCAGGTTTAATAACTCTGTATTGCACTTTAACAAAGTTATGCCCCTTTTTAAGTCTTTAAATTTACATACAATCAATACAAGACAATATGTTGTGTCCTCTCTATAAATTCTATACTAATGGAAGGATTTTCTTCAAACTTTTCTCAAATGTTCACCCCAACTGGGCGATGAGCATGACCCATCTTACACTTGTGCCAGCTTAAGGTCAAGGCCACACTTGAAGGTCAAAAATTGACTTATAAAATGTTTAGTACATTGGGAAAATGAAAGGTTATTTGTAACTGTTTCAAACATGATTTGATAATATATATTTTTATTACCCTTCGAGATTTTTTCCGCCTTTTTGATTGGATATTGATCACCCGAAAGAAATTGATATAACCGAGCCAGACGGGTAATATACACACTAAAATTCCCCGTTTGGTACCCAACGTTGTAAACAACATGCGCTGAGGTGATGCGCGTACGGTTCGATTTTACGCGGTGTAAATTCCGATTTAAAAGCACTTTTTAACTGTCAAATGATAAATATGTACCAAAGTAGAGTAATGATACATATTACAATCAGTATCGAAAACAAATATGACCTTGTGAAAGCTTGATATTAATTACAAAAAGTGCGTTCAATAGACTACTCCTTTTCTCTTGTTTACTTTCGTAAGGTACGGAAAAAATACGTCATGTATTTATGTGACGTCATGTTGTGACGAAGAGGTATCCTGAAGGGAATCTTATTTTGACGTTTCATTTGAAACAACAATGATTTTTTAAAAAATCATCTAAACTCGGCAGGGGAAGGGTAATAAAATTATTATTTTGGTTTTGGAGTGATATATGTGGATATATTACCTGCCAAGATAAAATATCACCCTCGCCTAACGGCTCGGGTGATATAAAATCTTAACAGGTAATATATCCACATATATCACTCCAAAACCAAAATAACATATAATACTATTACTTGTACAATTAGTCTTTCTTTCACCAGAGATAATTTCTTTTTATGTATTTGTGCCACTTAAGTTATTCCCTTAACCACCTTTCCAAGGCGTCTTCTGTCAAGGACATTGGTTGGGGTATGAATCGCATTCAGCGATAGTTATAGTTTGGAAAGATTTTAGGATTTTTATTAAATATTTTTATGCCCCCCTTCATAGAAGAGGGGGTATATTGTTTTTCTAATGTCGGTCTGTCTGTCTGTCGGTCTGTCCGTCAGTAGACCACATGGTTTCTGCTGATTATCTTGAAAAGTATTTATCACAAAGTCTTCATTTTTCACATAGTGATTGGTCATAACTATTAGATGACCCCTATTGATTTTGGGGTCAAAGGTCAAGGTCACAGGGACCTTAAATATCAAAATGGTTTCCGTTGATTATCTTGAAAAGAATGCATCACAAAGTCTTCATATTTCACACAGTGATTAATCATCACTAGTAGATGACCCCTATTGATTTTGGGGTCACTAGGTCAAAGGTCAAGGTCACAGGGACCTTAAAATGTGAAAATGGTGACCGCTGATTATCTTGAAAAGTATTTATCACAAAGTCTTCATATTTCACAAAGTGATTGGTCATAAGTAGTAGATGACCCCTATTGATTTTGGAGTCACTAGGTTAAAGGTCAAGGTCATAGGGACCTTAAATGTCAAAATGGTTTCCGCTGATTATCTTGAAAAGTATTTATCACAAAGTCTTCATAATTCACACAGTGATTGGTCATAACTAGTAGATGACCCCTATTGATTTTGGGGTCACTAGGTCAAAGGTCAAGGTCACAGGGGCCTTCAATGTCAAAATGGTTTCTGCTGATTATCTTGAAAAGTATGCAGCACAAAGTCTTCATATTTCACACAGTGATTGGTCATAACTAGTAGATGACCGCTATTGATTTTGGGGTCACTATGTCAAAGGTCAAGGTCACATGGGCCTTAAATGTCAAAATGGTTTCCGATGATTATCTTGAAAAGTATGTATCACAAAGTCTTCATATTTCACATATTGATTGGTCAACACTAGTAGATGACCCCTATTGATTTTGGGGTCACTAGGTCAAAGGCCAAGGTCACAGGGGCCTTGAATGTCTAAATGGTTTCTGCTGATTATCTTGAAAAGTATTCATCACAAAGTCTTCATATTTCACATAGTGATTGGTCATCAGTAGTAGATGACCCCTATTGATTTTGGGGTCACTAGGTCAAAGGTCAAGGTCACAGGGGCCTTGAATGTCAAAATGGTTTCCGCTGATTATCTTGAAAAGTATTCATCACAAAATCTTCATATTTCACATAGTGATTGGTCATAACTAGTAGATGACCCCTATTGATTTTGGGGTCACTAGGTCAAGGTCACAGGGGCCTTGAATGTCAAAATGGTTTCCGCTGATTATCTTGAAAAGAATTCATCACAAAGTCTTCATATTTCACCTAGTTATTGGTCATAAGTAGTTGATGACCTGTATTGATTTAGGGGTCATTAGGTCAAAGGTAAATGTCACATGGGCCTTAAATGTCAAAATGGTTTCCGTTGATTTTTCCATAATGAACACTTCCATGTACCCATTTTTTGCAAGTTTCTGTAATAAAATTACCAATTATGTGAGTCAATGGCTAGAAAGGTGAGTATATGTGTTGTTCGACATTCTTGTTATTTTTAATAATAATAATATATATTATTGGGGTATATACAAATATTCACGCTATTTTGAATTCGTAGAGGTGACTGCAGAAAATCATAAAAGAGTAAGGGAAATTACTCTTACATGATTAGGCATTGATTTTCGCAAGCAGCCTTTTTTCATTTTACATACTTTTTACTGTAATCTAATTTGGGACTTCACAGTTATTTTCAACACCTGGTGTCAAATAAAAGACTATTGTACAAAACAAAGACATTCAATTTGTCTTGGGGACAGATTATGGCAAATAAAAGAATGTCCGTTAACGTGCATGATTTTTCACAGTTTTAAACAGCACTGAATGAGACCATACCCTTTTCACTGATTTTGTTAATTAGGTTGACTGAATAATTATGTTTTGTTTTCCATGTTTTCATGAGTTAAAATCGTTAATGTTTGTGTTGTTTGTAATTGTTTGTTTAGATACCAAAATATAATCTGACCAGATGTCCAGATGTTTATGACTCAGACTTTGAAATAAATAGCGTGATGCAATGGTATTGTTCAAACATGTATATACTTATACAAGAATCAGATAATAAATCATATCAGTCAAACAATAATTATATAACACTAGCGAACTAATTTAATAATTACAGAGCTGAATGTTACATGTACAGTTTATACAACAGTATAAATCACTCTTCGAAAGCGCCACTGACGCCAGACTTATGGCAGCTTTGAACACACTGATATATATACATTGTTCTCTCTGCCAAGATTATGAAAAATTTGAAGCCTGTGAATATTTCTACACATACAGTAGTTCAACCTCAGTAAAAAATGGCTGGAACTACCGATTACGAACAAATTTCCACAGGCCCTCCCAGTTCGAGCAAACAAAGTTTGACTGTACCTGATATCTTCCTTGCTGTAAAAAGTTACTGTTACTTCTTCCATATTGTTGTAATCCAGTCTTAAACAAGAAAACATTAGAAGGCAGTACATATTAATGCTGTATAATAATGGAGAATAATGTATTATTATGTGACTTGTGGTTCAAAATAAGCTGAAAGCTTTCTTAAAGATAAATGTTTAAAACTTAATGAAAAAGTAGTTTTGTTACAGCCCGTAAAGTAGTACATAATTAATTCAAGTTAAGATTCAATACATGAATAGTTTTGAATAACGGTATATAATAATTATCAATGAAAGATTAATATCCATTACCCCAATCTGCTTGTGTGAAAGGGTACTTTGACTTCTTTGATCTTGTTGTGAATTCTAAAAAAAAAGAGAAGAAAACAGAAAATGAGCGACACATATTATGGTATTAAAATACTTCAACATGTCAAGTCTTACAAAAGTCCTAAAAGTACTCTTGAGGTAACACCTGTCATAATTAAACTGTATCTGGGTAATTTTTATGCCTCCTGAAATCAGGAGCCTGCATGGCTTAAAAATAATGATGGAAGTATTATGATAAATAACAAAGCGAAGCATGACATACAAAATGACATCTTTAAAACGAAATATTTAAAATAAAAAGTCAACATTTTTTTAATCTGCCTGCTATCATATTCAAACTTTGTCAAATATTTGATTGCCAATTTAAAGGGGTCAAATGTTGTTAACTGGTAAACTAAGGAAAATAATCATGTTAACACTTGACAGCGTTCTATTTATCAAGTGAGAATGCTGGGATATGAGTTTATGAATTAAAAGTGTTCAATGGAAGCGGTAACCTAAGTGGTTAAGGTGTCTGTCTCTCAACCCAGATATCGTGGGTTCGAGCCCCACTCGGGTCACAACCATGTTTCTTCATATGACACCTGGGTACTGGTTGGTTCCAGGAAGTGGACTCGAAAGTGATTAATATAAGTTGAAAGACATTGTTTGGCAATCAAGCTAAAATGAATATGTTTAAACCAAAAGTGTTGGATACAAAAAATATCCTCCCAGTGTAGAGTCAGGTGAGACGGTACAGAGGTTTAAGACTCTCAGGCCAAGCTCTATACTGGTGACATATGATATAATAAGGAATCCAAAACTGAACTTACCCTAGTAGTGTACCTCTGTGAATATTCTGTTTGGTTTGGGGTCCTGTTTATGGGTGGTAGAGGCTGTAAAAGATAAAATTGATCATAGTGTTAATATGAGTCTTATACATGTAGTTATGTTATCTAGGAGGGTTAAATCAAATTGTATTTTTGATCTTAAACCAAATCTTGTCACTCTGTCATTCTAATCTTTTTTTGTGCCCCCACTTTAGTGGCGGGCATTTAGATTTACCCTTGTCCGTCTGTCCGTCCATCCGTTCTCTTTTGTGTCGCACATAACTCATAAAGTATTTGACCTAGAGTCATGAAACTTTGCAGGAATGTTGATCAGCATGTGTAGTTGTGCACCTGGGTATTTCCGACTGGATTTATTTCGTATTTTTGCAGTTATTGCCCTTGACTTATAAATTTTTTGCAATTTTCAACTTGTGTCGAATGTAATTCAAAAAGGATTTGACCTAGAGTCATTAAACCTTACGGGAAGGTTGCTCAGCATATTTAGTTTTGCACCTGGGGTTTTGCTTGTGGATTTATCCATTTTTTGTAGAGCTATTTCCCTTGACTTAGTAAAAACCGTTTCAATCTATTGTTATTTGTTCCTTGAGTGCTTGAGTTAGAATCAATGATCTTTACAGGAATAATGATCAACATCACTAAATAACAGGAATAATGATTCATTTCACTGGGACTTTGCATGTGGATTTTTTCAGTTTTGTTAGAGTTATTGCCCTTGACTTGCAGTAGTATAAATTCACAATTTTCAACTTGTTCATGCATAGTTCAAAGTATTTCACTGGTAGGCCTGAAAGTTTACAAGAATGTTCTTATGCACCTTGGGGTTTGCTTGTGGATTTATTCAGTATTTGTAAAGTTCTTAACCTTTACTTAGTAAAAGATTTTTAGTTTTCAAAAAATATTTGACCTAGAGTCATAAGATTGACAGAACAGTGGCGCGGTGGGGGCACCCGTGTCCTATGGACACATTTCTAGTTTAGAAATAATTTCAATAATATATACCAACTAAATCAATATAGCACACTATGCAGGTATATGCAGGCTCGTGGTCTGTACAAGTAACACTTGTTAATCAGTTGCCACCTGTAGACTTGGGGTTAAAACAGTTGCCATTTATAAATTTGTTCCCAAAACAGTTATAGTTAAGTAAATGGTATACTGCAGGTACCAGTCAATGTAGGGAGCTTTTTATCACAAATCTTACAGTCAGACACAAGGAAAGAGCTTCCCTGAAAGTTTTCAAATAGAGATATCTAAATTTGTATGCATATACATTTAAAAATGAATTATCCAAACTTTCTTATAATTGCTTCATATAAACTCTTATTCATCTTATATGGTGACAAGTAAGATGTATAATGCAGAAGCAGGACGAATAAGTTTTAATATCCACTTGCTCTGCAGGACAGTTAAGCACATAATTAAAAGAAAATTCAAGTTCTGATACAACTCTAAATGAATTTTGACCAAACTTTCACAGAAGCGTTTTCATTGAGTGCCCTGGCGCATAATTGTCGGGGTTTTATGATTTGATAATATTTGACCTAATTATGGCCATTTGTTTTATTTCTTAAATGGAATATATTAGTGAACAAATTCCTTCTGTGTGCAACTTCTCTTTTAATTATCAAGGAATTTTGACAACACTTTCACAGAGGCTTTGTCATTAAAAGCCCTGGTGCATAATTGTCGGGGATCTATGATTTGATAATTTTTGACCTAATTATGGCCATTTGTTCTACTCTGCCCTGGCACATATTTTCGCGGTTTAGTGATTTGATACGCTTTGTCCTGATTATTGCCCCTTGTTTTTTCCATATATGTTATATGAATTATAGTGTAATATCCTTTTAATCACAACTATTACATTTAACCAAACTTCATAAAGTTATTGAATGAAAACAATCTAGCATGGCATGCTAATGCAAGCTCATTTGTCTAGTTTTTGGTCTCGTAGAGTCGATGTCAAGGACACTAAGTCTTGTACTGAAAATAGAAAATCTGTTTCCACTCGATAATTAGAGTAAGGAATAAGATATTTCAATTAAACTTTGTGTATAGCAAACTTATGAAAAGACCTTGCTTTGGATTGCTTTTGGGCCCCTTAGAGTCAAGGTCATGGTTTTTGTTACTAAAAATAGAAAGTCAGTTTCTGGTCTATAACTTGAGTTTAGAATAAGATATTTCAATGAAACTTCATGTTTAGCAAAGTTACGTAAAGTCCTCACATATGATCACTTTTGGGCCTCCTGGAGCAAGGTCAAGGTCATTGTTGCTAAAAATAGAAAATAGGTTTCCGGTCAAAAATTAAGAGTTTGGAATTAGATATTTCAATGAAATTTGGTGTATAGAAATTTCGCTTAAAATTACTTTTGGGTTCCCTAGGGTCAATAAAAGGTCACTATTACTAAAAAAGAAAATTGGTTTCAGGTCTGTAACTGTACATGCTGTAAATAAGATTTTAATGAAACTTGTATATCATTTCTACAGTATTTGAAAGCTTCAATTATGATAGCTTTTGAGCCCCATAAGGCCATTGTCAAATTTGATGCACAAAGTTATACTGTATATTGCTCGTATGACAACAAAACTTTTAAGATTGATGATACATTTGTAATTTAAAACCTGGTTTTCTGGCATTGCCATTGTTGCTTGTTGTCTAATACATATATATTGAAACTAAATGAAATATTCAGCATACATTGTATTTGTGAAAACCAGTCAAATACATGTCAATCATAATTACCTTACTCTTTCCTTGGAACCTTTCCGAATATCTGAAAAAGTAAAAATGAGCCGTGTCATGACAAAACCAACATAGTGGGTTTGCGACCAGCATGGATCCAGACCAGCCTGCGCATCCGCGCAGTCTGATCAGGATCCATGCTGTTCGCTATCAGTTTCTCTAATTGGAATAGGGTTTGTAAGTGAACAGCATGGATCCTGATCAGACTGAGCGGATGCGCATGCTGGTCTGGATCCATGCTGGTCGCAAACCCATTATGTTGGTTTTGTCGTGACACGGCTCAAATGTCATTTCAAGCTCATATATTATCAATGTAACAAAGGATATTTATTGTTTCTTGAACATACTTATAATTATTTCCTTTAAACAATTTGACATATGGCTTAAGTGAGTAATGCTCCCTTATTTAGCTTAACCCATGAAATATGGTGCTATATCAGTCAAATGTATATCATATTTGTTAAAAACAAATTTGAAAGAAAGTGGGCTGAGTCAAAATTTATATTTATTTTTAGGGACTACTTTTTTATTTTTTTCTTGCAAGAATGTGCAAGTAACACAAAAGTAACGCGGTAATCTGCCAACTCTATGATGGCCAAAAGTCAGTAACATAGGAATAAAAGTGACCAAAATATTTTATCTTAAATCAAGTTAAAAGAAATGAGTAAGCGGATAATGGTTGCTGAAATAATGAACATTAACCAGATTTATATTTTTGTTGCTAGGAAAATGTTTACTTTTTAAGATCATTCAATATGAGAATGATGAACTGACCACCATTTTGATGGTGTCTTACTTCACTAAATAAATACACTAAAAATCTTACTCTTTTAAATTTTTTTCTACATATTCAGTATATATACCGTAGACATTAACCCTTTAAGTGCTGGACCCGAAAGCATTTTGTCTTTGCCACCAGTACAGAGCCAGGCCAGCCTGCACTTCCGTGCAGTCTGACCAGGCTCTATACTGTTGGCTGACAAATTTTAATTATTCAAATTGATATCGCTAAAATTGATAATGGACAATCCCAAAAATTGAAGTGGGACAAGTCCATTTAAAGTATTCAGCATGTTCAGGGTTAACCAAACCACTATGTGATATAAGAACACTTCACTGAAGCAGGTAAAAATACAAGTCATCATTCTGCTACTTTTTATGAGGTAACCATAGTTGCTTAAATGAATTAATAATTTCACGACTTTGGCTTTGGCATTAATACCTTGTAAATATGGTCTCTGAGTCATATCTTATGTATAAATTTAGGTGTAATTTAGGTAATTTGTCTTAAAAGGTATCTGAATTAATCTTGCTTCATCTGTTATAATTATAATTTAATTTTGATGTATAAAAAATTGAAAATATTTTGTTGATGCGCCAAAATCGATCCAAAACATACCAAGCCCTATAGGTGTAACACTAGTAGTTTTGCAAATGAGCCGCGTCATGACAAAATCAATATAATGCGTTTGCGACCAGCATGGATCCAGACCAGCCTGCGCATCCGCGCATTCTGATCAGGATCCATGCTGTTCGCTATCAGTTTCTCTACTTGTTATAGGGTTTGTAAGCAAACATCATGGATCCTGATCAGACTGTGCGGATTAGCAGGCTGGTCTGGATCCATGCTGGTCGCAAACGCATTATGTTGGTTTTGTCGTCACCTGGCTCATTAATGTCTCTGGTACACCAAATATTGAAAAATGAAAATTAATAAATACGTTATTGTACTTAAATATGTATATAGCTGGAACAAATTGAAAGTTTTGTAATAAATACGCTTGTCAAGTTGTCGTTCTCATGACTGAAAAATAAACTCTTTCATGAAATTTTTTTTGATGAAATTTAAAATAAAATGTCTCAGTTAAGCTGTATCCCTGTTTCATTTCATTCAATTTGATGTACAATGAAAAATAATGGTAAAATTACTTTACGCAGGGCTTGTTTCAGCCACAGAATTGGACACTTAATAAGTCTATCTGCATTGCTATATTTTCTTAACATTTACAATTGTTTTGAAAATGATATAAAATTTGAATGAAAACTTGAAATTTTAGATAAAATGTAACTTTTTTAAATAATTTTTTTATGTAGAAATGAAATAAATTAGAAAAATGTATACCCTGACATTTTGTATTAATTAATGACACGTCGCAGAAATGACTCATCCAATAGGATTCCAAACAAATTGTTTAAAAATAAGACTACGTAACATACCGGTAAAATAAGACTACGTAACGTACCTTTTTTGCGTATCAATATCTTCAAATTCCTTTATATAAATATTCACACTAGATTATAAATCTATATATTATATTCCAAAATTTAAAAATCCCTTTTTTGTATATAATACACAACAAAATTATTAACTCAAGTTGGACACATTAATTTTTTTGATCAATGGAAGCGATCTCTTTTTTTTAATCGATTAATTAAGGTTGTAGTTTACCAAAGAGATTTTTAAAACATCGTAGAAATTATGACCCAGAACTCTTGTATGATTTTTTTGTACAGAATCAAATGTCTCTGGTACACCAAATATTGAAAAATCATAATTAATAAATACGTTATTGTACTTAAATATGTATATCGATGGAACAAATTGAAAGTTTCGTAATAAATACGCTAGTCAAGTTGTCGTTCTCATGAATGAAAAATAAACACTTTCTTGAAAATATTTTTGATGAAATTTAAAATAAAATGTCTCAGTTTCCTGTTTCATTTCGTTCAATTTGATGTACAATAAAAAATAATGGTTAAATTACTTTCCGCAGGGCTTGTTTCAGCCACAGAATTGGACATTAGTCTAACTGCATTGCTATAATCATTCTCTTAACATTTACAATTGTTTTGAAAATGATATAAAACTTGAATGAAAACGGTCAGAAATAATTTGAAATTTTAGATAAAATGTAACTTTTTTAAATAATTTTTTTATGTAGAAATGAAATAAATTAGAAAAATGAATACCCTGACATATTTTGCTCCAATAATAATTGCTTTTTGACACGTCGCAGAAATGACTCATCCAAAAGGATCCCAAACATTTTTAAAAATAAGACTACGTAACGTACCTTTTTTGCGTATCAATATTTTCAAATTCCTTTATATAAATATTCACTCTAGATTATAAATTTATATATATATTCCAAAATTTAAAAATCCCTTTTTTGTATAATTATAATACACAACAAAATTATTAACTCAAGTTTGACACATTAATTTTTTTGATCAATGGAAGCGATCTCTTTTTTTAATCGACTAATTAAGGTTGTAGTTTACCAAGAGATTACAAAAACATCGCAGAAATCAGGACTAGATAAAAGTTCAAGACCAAGAACTCTAATGTATGATTTTTTTATACAGAATATCTTTTTGGACTAAATTACAGTGGCACAAAGGTGACATTTGTGGGTTTTTGTTTATCTAATATCTCATGCACACAAATTACTATGCCATGGCCACGAGTTACTTAGTTGTAGTTGTGGCCACAAGATTTTTAAGTGGTGCACTATGTCCTGGCCACTAGATTATTAAGTTGTGTGCACAAGATGATTAACTAATCAGATTACACTATATATATATGAATTTTTTAAACTTAGAAAATTCCAGCTTAAAGTTTTACATGCAACATTAATCTGAAAATTTTGAACTTAATACATGTCTTAAGAATCATATCAGAAAGTCACCTTCAAAGGTCTATAAATCAGACATTAATTTTGACTAAGTTATAGCCCTTAATGCTTTGATAGTCTTGACTTGTTCAGTATGTAAAGTACATGTATACAACAGTTTGTTAACCTTGTTTATATGATAATTTGAGAAGGAATAAGTCCTGGGTTATTTCATTTGGTAGGGACCTTGCCCATGGCCAGTAGATAGCCTATAAGAATGTTTGAGGTCAAGGTTACCATGACAAATCCTTGTCTGATGAATTATTTAGAAGAAATATGCCATGGTTTATATAATCTAGAAAAATCATTGCACTTTAAATCAGTAGATGACAACTAATAGTTTTGAGGTCATTAGGTCAAAAATCAAGGGTCTGACATTGATGCTGAATATAAAATCACTGTCCAATTAATAACTTGTTTAAATGGCACTTTCATTTGGAAGTGAAGTAGGGGCATCCTTGTCCTACAACACATTTCTAGTTAACCAGGAAAATTCATGTAAAAAGTGTAATCGGATTGGTTAATTATCTCGTGTGCATGACTAAGTATTTATTTCATACCCACGACTTAGAAACTTGTGGCCTCAACATAGTATCTTGTGCACTCAACTTATTTCTATTATCTCATGGCCACGACTTAGCAACTGGTGGCTATGACAAAGTTTCTCTTGTGCACTGTGAAGATAAATAAAAACTCACACAAGTCACTGTGCCACCATCCTAAATAGTAGAGTAGACTTTTTTTAATACAAATACAGATATTATATATAAGAATTGTAAAAATAAGACATCAACTATTTCGTTAAAGATATCATGCAAGACTTTTGCGTCTTGAACAATTGAGATAAAAATGATATACATATTAACTTAACTTTTAGTTGATATGCTGATATGAACAAAACTTTTTATTATTTATTTAAAATTATTTATATTACACAAATTGATATAGTATATTACAATAATTTGTTCTTGTTTGGTTTGCAAATCCTTAAATTTTATTCTTATTCATTTTAGACAGATCAATATTTTAAAATATTTATTTCAAAAGTCTACCCTAATTAATTCTATATTTCCTTTGTGATATATAGATCTCATATTTCAAACAGCATTGATAAGTGCATTTGAAATGATTATCTATTTATTACAAACGCAGGTGTCCCAAATAGTATATTTGTAGATCAAATGAAATATGATATGACCTACTACTTAACTAGGTTTAAATTTTTTAAGTTGTTCAATATACTGAAATATTGTTATTTGTATGAACGATATTATCCCAATTTAAACTTTATTTAATGATTGTGCGTTGACAGTTGAAACATGTATGCATACACATGTTATTCTAATATGAAATAAAGTAAATAATCAATTTGAAACTCATGATTAAGTGCTGTCATTTACTTAAAAATGCATTTTAATTAACCGATCTATTAATAAACATATAGCGAGATCATTTTAAGCAATAAAAAAAATAAAAGATATATATTTCTAATAAAACAACTTGAAAATGAATATATATATAGCTGATCTTTAAGTATTGGAAAAAGTGTAATTAAATACCTCACTGAAAATCTCATTTCAGAGGCATTGTTGGTTGAGTGTTTAAGGTTCTTGTCTAAACGAATCAAACTACTTTCTCCTCACCACTTTGGGTTTGAATTCTGACATGAATACTATTAGATACTTTGGATTTCACTGCAGCTTACAGAACATCAGATTCTGTTTGAACTCATGTGCCCTTTTATGCCTGAAATAGTGCATGGAGGGGCACCCAAGGTCTACTTCAAATCAAATCTAGAAAGTCACCATAATTCTTTATACTGTGTTTTTTCGATATACCAAACAAAACAAAAAAAATTAGATAGAAAAAATATGAATTGTATGATAATGTTTTGATAATTTTTCAGTGAAATTAAAAATATACATAATTATAATTTCAAGGAAACTTAACAGCAGCAATAGATATTGTCTGTAAAATATGTAATGAATTTGCCATGCTTTAAATTTGGAACAACCCATTCTAGATTTATGGGGTGACCAGTTAAACAAAATACAAAAAGTACTTAATTCCAACTGTAGAGAGCCCAGTAAGATTTCTTGTACAACTGGCTGGCCTTGCTTGGTTCTATACTGCTTGGACAGTATTAATACTTTTGATTAAAGGTTAAATTAAATTGTTTTCAGTAATTTTTTTTATATTTATCAGGGAAGTGTTCATGCAGGAAGTGTTGATGGATCTTTTTCTAGAAAGCTTATTTCTGATCTAAGTAGACCAAGGGGAATAACTGTTGATCCAGAACATGGGTAAGTACAAACTTAATAGTCTCCCTTCCCTTAAATATATGTGTTTTTCTAACACATTTGACCATATTTAACCCTTTCGCTGCCATTATTGATTACCTATTTGCCAGAGGGTTTTCTAAGAAATTACAATATTATCAATTACTAGTAATATAATTATTTTATTTGTTATTAGTATTTTAATAATTATATATTTTTCCAAATCTGTTAGCATAATAATAATTATTGTTGATGGTATAATTTTCTTTATACCGTAAAATTCCTAATAAAGCCCCGCCCCTAATAAAAGCCCATCAGTGGTGAACTCTTTAATAAATCTGTAATTTTATTCAAATCCTTCAGAATCCATTTTATTTCATAGTAAACACAAAAATGTATCACATGAACTTTTAAATCAACACATTTTAATGTTATTACCAACACTTGTTAACACTAAGTATATTTTAAATGATGTTTGGATTTAGGAAAAAACGTGTTGTAATAATAGCCCCCTTTTGGAAAATGTTTAGCCCCGGGGGCGTTTAATAGGAATTTTACAGTATTTATTATTATTTTTATTATTATTATTATTAATTTATTATTATTATCATTATAGAAACGGCAAAAGCCATCCATATGGCAAATACGCCAAAAATAACAGGGACGACTATGGCAGTGAAAGGGTTAAAGGTGAATTTTGCCTAATGAATACAACTAATTTATTTATTAATTCAGTCATGTTGAAACTATGGTGAAATCTTTTATTTTGTTCAGATTTCTATATATTTGTGACTGGGGAAATGATGCAAAGATTCTTAGATGCCACATGGACGGTTCTCACTGCTTGGTATATTTTCATGCTCATGGAGGGCATCCAAATATGGTTGCCATAGCATCGCCTGTAACCATAGAAACAGAAGAAATGACTAAATGGGTGAATACCTTGTACTGGACAGATTCAAAACAGAACTCTATCAGCTATGCAAACTTGGGTGTGGACGTTCTCAGTTTGGATACCATATCATTGAATCTTTCTCTGTAAGTAAATTGTTTACCTTTCTTAAAGCAGCATGCCTCCACATGTGCGAAAAATTTCAATAAATCAAACTTATGAAAAATGTACTAAGATTTTAGGAAAAGTAAAAATAATTTACATGTTATGAGCAATTAATGGTGAATTTTTCATTATCTGTAGCTATATTTCTACTGTGTTACTAACACAGTAAGGGCATTTTTTTGCATATTTTGACCTCTTTTTGTAATAAACATTGGTTATAAATGCCATTGATAATGTGTAAATTGCTTCCTTTTGGTTACTAAACAATATAATACATTTAATTTTATTTTCAAAATTTTCATGAAAATAAGAATAAATCTGTAGACGTGCTGCTTTAACTGATATAATGGACATAACAAGCTTTGATTTTGGAACAGTCCAATTTTTGTATAATGAATGGACTTATTAATATAATAATTATATAATCTTCATCTTAATTATATATTCTTTGAAATTGCAATGCTCCTAACTTTTTGTAAAGCAAGGGCTAAAAATTGTCCTGATTTGGATTTGGAATAGTCCCAGGTTTGAATCTGTCGGTCCTAAAATCATATATATTACAATATATACAATGGATTTGTCCTAGGCTTTGAATCTGTCAATCCTAAAATCATATACAATGTATTTGTCCTTGGCTTTGAATCTGTTGGTCCTTAAATCATATACAATATAATTTATACAATGGATTTGTCCTAGGCTTTGAATCTGTTGGTCCTAAAATCATATACAATATAATTTATACAATGGATTTGTCCTAGGCTTTGAAACTGTCAATTCTAAATTCATATACAATGTGTTTGTCCTAGGCTTTGAATCTGTCGGTCCTAAAATCATATACAATATATACAATGGATATGTCCCAGGCTTTGAATCTGTCGGTCCTAAAATCATATACAATATATACAATGGATATGTCCTAGGCTTTAAGTCTGTCGGTCCTAAAATCATATACAATATATACAATGGATATGTCCTAGGCTTTGAATCTGTCGGTCCTAAAATCATATACAATATATACAATGGATATGTCCTAGGCTTTGAATCTGTCGGTCCTAAAATCATATACAATATATACAATGGATATGTCCTAGGCTTTAAGTCTGTCAATCCTAAAATCATATACAATATATACAATGGATATGTCCTAGGCTTTGAATCTGTCGGTCCTAAAATCATATACAATATATACAATGGATATGTCCTAGGCTTTGAATCTGTCGGTCCTAAAATCATATACAATATATACAATGGATATGTCCTAGGCTTTGAATCTGTCAATCCTAAAATCATATACAATATATACAATGGATATGTCCTAGGCTTTAAGTCTGTCAATCCTAAAATCATATACAATATATACAATGGATATGTCCTAGACTTTGAATCTGTCGGTCCTAAAATCATATACAATATATACAATGGATATGTCCTAGGCTTTGAATCTGTCGGTCCTAAAATCATATACAATATATACAATGGATATGTCCTAGGCTTTAAGTCTGTCGGTCCTAAAATCATATACAATATATACAATGGATATGTCCTAGGCTTTGAATCTGTCGGTCCTAAAATCATATACAATATATACAATGGATATGTCCTAGGCTTTGAATCTGTCGGTCCTAAAATCATATACAATATATACAATGGATATGTCCTAGGCTTTAAGTCTGTCAATCCTAAAATCATATACAATATATACAATGGATATGTGTCCTAGGCTTTGAATCTGTCGGTCCTAAAATCATATACAATATATACAATGGATATGTCCTAGGCTTTGAATCTGTCGGTCCTAAAATCATATACAATATATACAATGGATATGTCCTAGGCTTTGAATCTGTCGGTCCTAAAATCATATACAATATATACAATGGATATGTCCTAGGCTTTGAATCTGTCAATCCTAAAATCATATACAATATATACAATGGATATGTCCTAGGCTTTAAGTCTGTCAATCCTAAAATCATATACAATATATACAATGGATATGTCCTAGGCTTTGAATCTGTCGGTCCTAAAATCATATACAATATATACAATGGATATTGTCCTAGGCTTTGAATCTGTCGGTCCTAAAATCATATACAATATATACAAAGGATATGTCCTAGGCTTTGAATCTGTCGGTCCTAAAATCATATACAATATATACAATGGATATGTCCTAGGCTTTGAATCTGTCAATCCTAAAATCATATACAATATATACAATGGATATGTCCTAGGCTTTGAATCTGTCAATCCTAAAATCATATACAATGGACTTGCCCTAGGCTTAGAATCTTTCAGGCCTAAAATAATATACAATGGACTTCTCTGTAAAGGTTTACTGGGTAGTGATTATTTGATTCAATTGTATATGTTCCAGAAACTGTTAACTTATTTGGATTGAAGGTTATGTTACTTTCTTTATAAATCCTAAAAGTTGACCATAAAAATATTCAAATTTGTTCAAAATTGTTGAGTGCTAATTAATTTATGATCTTTATTAATTGATTCAGTTACCAGAATTTTAAAGGCTTTTAACTTATTGTCTGAACTTTTAGTTATTAATATTAATTTCAATAATCAGGTTTGCATAATATAAGGTGTCATGAAATTTTCTTGTTTATTTGATTCAAAAACTATAAATTGTTTTCAATTCTTTCTGTTTGTTATCCAATATTAATAGCTGATTGAGTAACATTTTCTTCAAATTGATTGATGTTAAATTTATATCAATTAAACTGTTTACAGGGACTCTCACCCATATGGATTGGTTGTTACAGATAGAACTATATATTTCACAGATCTGAACTCAAAATATGTCCACTATGTGGAGAAGTCTGATGTTACCAAGGAGATTGATATGCAATTAGATGTTGGAATTCTATTTGCCTTAGATCACACACACAGATCCATTCACGGTATTATACATTTTAACTATGATGAGTGATTTCCAATTGTTTAATATCAAGATACTGAGCCGCGTCATGACAAAATCAATGTAATGCATTTGCGACCAGCATGGATCCAGACCAGCCTGCGCATCTGCGCAGTCTGATCATGATCCATGCTATTCGCTTACCAACTCTTTTACAAGTAGAGAAACTGATAGCGAACAGCATGGATCCTGATCAGACTGCGCGGATGCGCAGGCTGGTCTGGATCCATGCTGGTCGCAAACCCATTATGTTGTTTTTGTCATGAGGTGGCTCAATTATCTAGATCATAATAAAGCAGCTAACATTTGTAACCATAGACCTTTCTCCCTCCTACACAAACCATCCAAAACAATAATGTCGGGATGTACTCTTGATGTATAGCACTGCTGAGGCAGCTAGATGTTGAAATTACCTGCATAATGCCATTGCCCTGCCTAAAAAAAGAGGGTTATTAATTTCTGGCTAAATGCCCATACCTCGCAAAGACAGGTGGTCAAAAATATCCTCAAAATGTCTCCGTCTTGCAGTGAGAAATGGAAACATGAATCTGTTAAATGCCCCTGCCTTGCATATATAAATCTGCTAAATACCTCTACCTTGTATAGACATAATGTTTAATATAAATATATCTTGTTTTGCAGAGACAAATGGTTAAATATATCTACAAAATGCCCTGTTTCGCAGAGACAAATGGTTAGATATATCTACAAAATGCCCTGTTTTGCAGAGACAAATGGTTAAATATATCTGCAAAATGCCCTGTTTTGCAGAGACAAATGGTTTGATTTATCTACAAAATGCCCTGTTTTGCAGAGACAAATGGTTAAATATATCTACAAAATGCCCTGTTTTGCAGAGACAAATGGTTAAATATATCTACAAAATGCCCTGTTTTGCAGAGACAAATGGTTGAATATATCTACAAAATGCCCTGTTTTGTAGTGAAAATGGTTAAATATGCACAGCAAGTTGATTTTACCTACAACTTAAAAATATAACCAAAATCTGCCCTGGCTCTAGGGCACAGGGGTTCAGAGGGAGGTAAAACACTTTTTTCTGGCCAATTGAGGTATTAGGTTAAAAATTAATAGGTGTAAACACAGGAAGAAGTTTGATTAGTTTGTAATATACATATGTGGAGATTGAATCATTTGAGATATATATTCAATGTAAATCTCTCATCATTATGTAAATGCAAAGAAACATAATTTTATTAAATACCAGGTGTACAAAAAGTATTATTTGCAACAATCTGTATTATAAGTGCTCTTGTTGGTAGACAAATGTTTAATATAATTATTATCATTGTCAATTTGATGCATGATACAAAACAATATTTTAATTTGCTAAAATTCATTTTTTCATTGCCTTTGTACACAATTAAGTTTTAAAAGTTGCTCTATGGCCAAAATTAGCACAGCATTGGATTAACAATCATGTATATTTAATTTCTGATAAACTTTTTGTGTCAATAGTAGTTTAGTTTGAATGGCATAAATAGTTATCATATATTACAGTATCAGACACTGTGTGCTCAATGAATAATGGTGGTTGTACACATCTATGCCTTGTAAAACCCAAAGGGCAGAGGACTTGTCTGTGCCCAGACAGTGTCAACAATATATCTTGCACAGGTAAATATACCATCATATTATGTCTAGTTTCCAATCTTCACAATTTAAGCTCATTAAGGAGAGTATTTGATTGATAAATCAGGGGTCACTGTCAGAAACAGTACACCATGTGGTTGTACATCAACTTAGTTATTTTAAAAGATTAGGTGGCAGACATAAATGAGCCGTGTTACGACAAAACCAACATTATGTGTTTAAGATCAGCATGGATCCAGACCAGCCTGCTCATCCTTGCAGTCTGATCAGGATCCATGCTGTTCGCTATCAGTTTCTTTACTTGTTATAGGGTCTGTAAGCAAACAGCATGGATCCTGATCAGACTGTGCGGATGCGCAGGCTGGTCTGGATCCATGCTGGTCGCAAACACACTATGTTGGTTTTGTCGTGACACAGCTCAAATTGTTCGCCAGAATTGAACATTCTACTTGTAACTTCTCCTACTGTTGTGGTTAATGAGGATTGCTCTTCCTATTTATTTTTATATGCCTGAAAGAATTTCGGGCATATTAGGTTATACCCCATGGCGTCTGTCCGTCCTTCCATCCATACAAACCCAGAGGTACTTGTGTAAATTGGAGAACAAAGGGTAACGGTACATTTCCTTTGATCCTATTAATTCCGCTTTTACTTGTGTGTCTTTTTATAGACCTTTTGTGACTAAAAATGGCTGAAAAGATCAAAGGAAAAGTCAAATAAGGATAATTTCGTAAGTACAGACGTCCGTCCGTTTGTTAGCAATTTGGTTTCCGGAGAATAACTTTAGTTCCGTTTGGCCCACAATATTCAAACTTTATAGGATGATTGTCCATATACGGTAGAAAACCCCTATTGATTTTGGGGTCACAAGGTCAAAGTTCAAGATCACTATTACCTTTAAACTGAAAACAGTTTCTGGAGCATAACTTTAGTTCAATTCAATCAACAGTGTTAAAACTTCATGGGATGATTGTTCATATTGGGTAGAAGACCCCTATTGATTCTGGGGTCACAAGGTCAAAGGTCAAGGTCTCTATTACTTTAAAACTGAAAACAGCTTCCAGAGCATAACTAAAGTGACATTTGGCCCATAATATTCAAACTTCATAGGATGATTGTCCATATTGGGTATAAGACCCCTATTGATTTTGGGGTCACAAGGTTAAAGGTCAAGGTTACTATTACCTTAAAACTGAAAACAGTTTCAGCAACATAACTTAAGTTCCATTGGGACCACAGAGCTCAAAGTTGATAGGATGATTGTCCATATTAAGTAGAAGACCCCTATTGATTTTGGGGTCAAAATGTTGAAGTTCAAGGTCACTATTACCTTAATACTGAAAACAGTTTCCAGAACATAACTTAAGTTCCATTGGGCCCACAGTGTTCAAACTTCATAGGATGATTTTCCATATAAGGTAGAACACCCCTATTTATTTTGGGTTACAAGTTCAAAGGTCAAGGTCACTATTACCTTAAAACTGAAAACAGTTTCTGGAGCATACATGTAACTTAAGTTCCATTTGGCCCACAATATTCAAACTTCATAGGAGGATTGCTATTTAAAGGAGGTAGTACTTTATGTAATTTCCATGTCTTACAAATGCCGCATCCTTACTAAGAAAAAATACTTTTGGGCATATAATGCTCCGCCTTGTGGTGCTTTTGTGTTTTCTTATTTTCATTTCCAGTATTGCAGATTTCTTGCTTATGTCATTTGCAAATAAGTGCTTGCAATTATGTTCTGCTCCATAATTGTGTTTGGTGCATTAGTTGTTTAGTCTTGTAACAATTAGTATGAACTTTAGGTCCAAAGAAAACATGATAACTGTCCATTGTGCAACATGTTCTTGGGACTTTGCCGTCCAACCTTGCTTTTTTTATTCCTCTGGTCATATATTAATTGAACCATCCATACGAAGTTAAACAAAAATGGCAAGTTGGATTTTTTAAAAGTTTTATATATGTACCAATGTCTTCATTATTTACACACTAACTTGACAATACAAAGTACATGACAGAGTTATATATCCTTTTCAAAATACTTCTCACCAAAGGAAAAATTGTTTGGATGAGTCCTGCTTGTGAAGAATTGGATTATTAATGATGATTATAGGATGTCTCTGTGTGGTTTAGTCACTAACAATAATTCACCAACATTGATTTGGTTAGAAACACATCAGGAATTGCAAATTCTTTAATTCAAAGGGAGGTAATCAGTTACCAAATATACAGTTAGTGGTTTCATTCATTTGCCTGCTTGTACCTGATTATAATGCATAGAGAGGTAAATTACTGGTTTTCTTCTATCAGTAAAGCTGGCATGATGCAAGGGGACCTAAATGACACCCACCTGCTTGTTGTGAATTAAAACACAATTAAGAACATGATATAACAGTATATTCCTACTTTAAATGATACTTTGTTTTGTTCCTGAGGGGAATTAAAATTTATTGTCCCCAGCCTTTAAGAAGAAAAAAGTGGGATATAGAAACAGGCTTCGTTCGTCCGTCTCGTCCATCCATCACATTTTTGTGTTCGGTCTATAACTATGTCATTTATTAAAGGATTTGAAATGATAAGACACCATGTCATGCGCAACACCTAGACAGGTCAAGGTCACACTTTGTGGTTAAAGCCTTAGATAGTCAATTACAGGATATGATGCCAAGTCAGGCCCATGCAAATAAAATATGTCATTGTTGAATTGCCCACATACCTTGATTGATGACTGGGCACGAAATATGCCATGGAACAAACCATGTCCAGAGGGTATTCATTATGTATTTGTAAAATTTTGTGGGTTTGAAATAGTGATAACAAGCATACAAATGACTATGTTTGTTGACACATACATTTTATTATATTCTTTAATGCATTTATTGTTATTTGCATGTGCAGATCTAGCTTCAAAATTTTACACAGTAGTCCAGATCCATACCTCAATCTTTTGAGATAGCACAATTTTGAGGTTTATGTAAAAAATTCTTTAGGTGGGGGTTGTTTGGTAACTCTGTCAAAAATTCTTATAGTAATAAGAGGGACACTTTATAGTATCAGAAGTAATCAATTTCAGTAACAGAAGAGCAGGCACTTTTCAAAACTAATCTCAGTAATGTACTGGACAAGGAGAAACTGAAGAAGGAGTTTGTTACCATAGAAACTGAAAGAGAAGACACAGTGTTGTTTTGGGCAGTACCTTTGACAGGTTTTCTCATAATTCTGTGTGCAGTTACATTCTTTGTAGCCTGTTACTATAGAAACAAAAAGTAAGTTTTTTCTTCTCATGATTGACTGTAATGATTGAATGTTGACAATTATGTCTTAGAATTGGTCCATCAACTCATGTGTCTTGAGCATCATATAACAGCAAGTTAGATTTATTTGAAGTTCTACCGGTACCATTGGTTTCATCAGTTAACACACTTATCAATGCAAAGAACAGAATTTTGGCAAGTAAGAACATTTGCCTTCATTTTTAGCTCGACATTTTTGGAAGAAAAAAATGGAGATCTATATTGTTACAGTCATAAAACCCTTAAAGTAAAGGACGTTTTTTGAAGTTTTCTTATAGACATATAGGCAAAATTAAAACTGTTCAATAGAATTTGAAACTTTGCATGTTAGAATATAATTACAGAGACATTTTAAGGGAAAACAAAATTTTCTCGGGATGGTGTTTACTCTAGGTGGAGTTCTGTTCATTAAGTTTAGACAGACCTTATCAGAATAAAACAAAAAGGAAAAATGTTATTTTTCTTTTTGTTTTAAAGATTTTTTTAAATTGTTTATTTGTTTGCTTTTGGAAAAAGTAAAAAATGAAAAGTGTTGCCCCTGCCAGGCAGTGGCTATTGTTAAAATTCCCAAGTTATTGCCATTTTAAGAAATTTGACAATGAATGTGGTTTACCTAAACAGGCAAGTTTGATATATCTCAAGTTCTGTCTGTGCCAATGGCTTCATAATTCTCACTCTTACTAGTATATACATTATGAGAGTTTGATTTTTCGGAGATTTGTCGGAGAAGAGCCGGAGCCGGGAGCCGAGAAGTGACGTCATTAATCCGAATTAATCCGAGATAAGTAGATAATCCTAATCCCCAGAGACAATGGTTCTTTTGAAATTGAGACAAGATTATGATATAATTAATCCGAATTAATCCGAGATAAGTAGATAATTCTAATCTCCTGAGACAATGGTTCTTTTGAAACTTAATGATAATGCTAATCACCCGAGACAATGGTTCTTTTGAAAATGAATGATAATGCTAATCACCTGGGACAATGGTTCTTTTGTTGAAATTTGATGACATCATCATTAATGATAATGCTAATCACCTGGGACAATGGTTCTTTTGTTGAAAATTGGTGACATCATCATTAATGATTACAATGAAGCGCAATGAATGAATGTAATGTCAATAGTGTATTGAGAAATTAAACAATTAGATTGCATATTGATTAAGCTTCACTTCAACAAGTGCGTGCCTATTTTAAGAGCAAGCAAGCATATAGAAAGAGTGTCCCAACGAAGTAATAAAATAAATAACATATAGGTTTGTGATGAACAGCAGAAATATCATCGCGTGGAAACTAATGTTAGCAATACCTCGGGTAAACGTATTCCCCTCGGGATGATACTGTTACTCACAAACCTCTGTTTTATTGAACATTTGAATCGGCATCCATTTTAATGAAACTGACAAAATTTGATATGAAAAAAAATTTAATAGCTGCTATACTGTTCACTTGGTCGGTTTGTATGTACAAAATAATCAACAAATAAATAATATACATTTTACTTTTATTTCTCACATAACAATATAACCTGGCTGTTAAAGCTTCCGAGGGATCGCCTTTTCTCCAGATCTTTATACATCACAACAGCAGGTACAAAGTGCCATGTGGCAGCTGTAAAATGTTCACTTCAGTGATGCTATATTTTTTTTGGTTCTTCTGGATCCTTGAAAGTGTAAAACAAATTGAGTACCGCCCGTGCGTGAGGATAGATAGATACTTTTATTTCCTCCAATATTGAAGAGCATTACATATTTACAGAGGTGAACATAGACATATACAGAAACAAGTATAATACATATTAACAAAATAGTATATCCAATTTAACATCCATTCATATAGTACGAAGAAATGCATTAGAAATGTTTTTTACATTAACTACATACATTATATCAGATGTAGAAAACAAATATAAAACATATAAAATAAAATCTTAACTTACAATTTGTCTCATGAGGTGTTATTTTGTCTTAACATATTATAACTAGTATAGCCTATCAAGGATCGTATATAGCTCAAGGGGTAAGTATCAAATGTACAAACAGTTATCAAGGTATCATATATTACTCAGGAGGTAAGTATCAAATGTACAGACAAATATTAACTAGTATACTGTACAGACAAATATAAACTAGTATACTTATTAAGGTATCATATATAGCTCAAGAGGTAAGTATCAAATATAAAGACAAACATTAACTAGTATACAAACCATGTTATCATATATATCTCAAGAGGTAAGTATCAAATGTACAGACAAAAATTAACTAGTATACTTTTCAAGGTATCATGTATTGCTCTGGAGGTAAGTATCAAATGTACAGACAAATATTAACTAGTATTCTTATCAAGGTATCATGTATTGCTCTGGAGGTAAGTGTCAAATGTACAGACAAATATTAACTAGTATACTGTACAGACTACAGACAAATATTAACTAGTATACTTATCAAGTTATCATACATTGCTCAAGAGGTAAGTATCAAATATACAGACAAACGTTAACTAGTATACTTATCAATGCCTCATATATAGCCCAAGAGGTAAGTATCAAATGTACAGACAAGTCTGTACACACAGATATTAACTAGTATAGTTATCAAGGTACTATATAAAGCTCAAGGGGTAAGTATCAAATGTACAGACAAGTCTGTACACACAAATATTAACTAGTATAGTTATCAAGGTATCACATATAGCTCAAGAGGTAAGTATCAAGTGTACAAACAAATATTAGAGGAAAAAAGAAAGTCACTATTATCAAATATACAGGTTGCGTTATGTGGATTACAATATAGTTTGAATGTAATAGCATAAATGTTGCACGTTTTCATTTTCCCTCATGTACATACTCAATCAAACTGAGTCTTGAATGTTCATGTAAATTAGTTGTGATTTATTCTTCTGAGTGATCACCCTTTCTAGTAAGCATGTAAGCATTCAGTTCATTATTCATAGCATATGATTCAATACATTCACGCATAGGAAAGGTTTCCAATAATGTCAAAATATAATAAACATTTGCAACATACAAAGAAAATTCGTGACCAAATTTTGTGAGTATTTCTTATTGAATAATAACAGGAAATCTGTCGTAAAGAAGTGAATGCAAAAGCGTGTCTGATCGTCTGTTATTTTCAAGTTTAAACAAATCAAAGACACGAGTTCATAATGATATAAAAAAGAGGTTAAGCTGGTAATACAGGTCATGAACCTCGATACAACAAAAATTGTGACACAAGATATCGAACTTGTTTTAGGCCAGTTTAAATCCAGATATGTGAGTGGTTCAGATCAAAATTATTTTGTAAGTCCTCATTAGTGAATTTTATAAAACCGTTTTATTGTGACTATGATTTCCGACCAAATGCGAAATGACAATAAAGCTGTATTATAACACTCGGTCACTGTTTTTAGCGGATATTAGTTTTTTTAAAACAAGTTATATACAATGTAACAAATTTATGCAGTTTTCTTAAATCAGAAAACAAGACTAGCTACTTAGCATAATGAAACAGTATTTATAGTCAAAATCATACTGTAATTGATAAATTTAGAACTTTAAAGACTGTCAAAAAATATATGGCGTAAACCAACTACACTTACTCTGATTCTTTATATTAGTTCTATATTACTTTATCGAATTTTTTGCTTGACGCGTTAACAAATCAGTTCTTGGTATGTCAGTGCCAAGTTTTACGGCTTTGTAATAAATACAAAGTACGTAATAAAGTGTAATTATCTGTGGTGCTTACAGCAATCACTATATCTTTCCGTCCATTTTCGGTTTCTTGCGTAAGATACTGCGTTTAAACTAGCTAGATTTTATCTAAATATATCAATTGTTATTGTATCTTAAATCAGCTCATTTGTAATGCTCGGTTACACACTGTCGATTTTTCTCAACCGTAATCGGGAATCTTCTTCTGCATCATTCTTCTCTTTTGTGTCTCGCGCTCTACGGAGTAGTTGGCGACATATAGGGATCACTTCTCCGTCGTCTGTCTGTCCGTCTGTCTGTCTGTCTGTTTGTCCGTACCGTCCGTCACAACTTGTTCCGGACTACCCTCTATAAACTAATGGTGCAATTCATCCCAACTTTTACAGGAATGATCAGTACCAAAGTCTAGTTTGTGGCATATTTGTCAGCATTTTCCGGTCATGATTTTTGTCAGAGTTATGGCCCTTTAATCACATTTTTAATTTTAAAAGTTTGTCCCCGGACTACTTCTCTATACCACTTATGCAATTTCAAAATGAACTTTACAGGATTGATCTGTAGCTCAAGGCATTGCGCATATTGCAATGGGTTTTCCGGTTGAATGAATTTTGGCCGAGTTATGGCCCTTTGATAAAAAGGTGTTTTTTTTTCTGTGTGTTGCCAGATACACAAAGGCTTGTCCGGACTAACTTCCTCATAAACTACAGGTTGCAATTCATGCAAACTTTAGCAGGAATGGATCAGTACCAATTTATTGTTGCAATATTGTAAGCATTTCCGGTTCAATGATTTTTGTTCAGAGTTATGGTCCCTTTACATAATTTTTCATTTTTAACAGTTTGTCCGGACTAGTTCTCTATACCACTTATGCAAATTTTCAAATGAACTTTACAGGATTGGAATCTGGTAGCTCAAGTCCTTGCGCATATAGCACGTGTTTTCCGGTTGAATGATTTTTGGCCGAGTTTATGGCCCTTTAGATAAAAAGGTGTTTTTTTTCTGTGTGTTGCAGATCGCAAAAGCTTGTCCGGACTATCCTCATAAGCTACTGGTGGCAATCTTATCCAAACTTTACATGATGAATCAGTGCAAAGCTAGTTGTGTGCACTTGTCCGTCTTGGTCCGTCTGTCAGCAAATTTGTCCAACATGAATTGGCCATTATTGAGGCGACACAATGTGATTACTGATCGCTCTTGCTATGAATACTACGGCCTTGTTCACATGTGGACTAGAAAAAGGATATAACATTATTACAATGGCCACTTTCCGGTGATTATGTCAATTGGTTCATGTCTGTTACACTGACTGTAGCAGTTACATTTACATATATATACTCTTACTTATATAACTTTTATACGAATATTGCTTATTTTCTAATACGTTCTCTTTTCCATGTAAATTTTATAATGAAATTTATTAAACTGATGAATTAAATAGTGTTATGTTTTATATATTGTTGCCTTTAAAGTTCTTCGATGTACTACGCAAATGTTCAATGCCAATAGACATGCTAAGAGAAAACGGAATTCACTTTCATATGATTCAGTGAAAAGTGAATACAAAATGCGAAGTTCTCTATGTAATCAAAATGTTGTTTTCTAGGTCATTATTTGTTGTGAAAGGAACTAAAATAAAGTAAAATGTACACATGAATCATATTGTATGTATAGATTTTCCATAAAGATATTCGTTCTAATTCGTATTCTTTATGAAGTTATGTATATGCAATATAATCTGTTGTTTAAACCCCGTACATCGATATGAATGTGTTTCAGATAGCAAAATCTCACGTTGACACCTGCATGTCAGTATGCCACTGTAAAAAGCGTGCGCGTCTGAATGGTTTAAGCTACAGTGTAGAAAATCTTCAACTGATAGCAGAGGTAAAGCTAAAAAAATTATAAGCTCAACCGCGAATTACAGACTTATTTAACTAGCAATCAATATCTGAATGTCGTATTGGTTTTTGTAATTGTAATTGCCAGTTGTATTCTATTGTGTTCAACGTTTACTGTCATTGTCCTAATCTAACAATGTACTCCTCTTCTCTTTTGTGTCAGTTTGCCACTGTTGAGCGTTGTCTGGTTGTTTAAACGTACAATTCATAACTCCTTCACGAACGATATTTTAAGCCCACATTGCTATAGGACTGATTTAACACAAATCCAGTAATGTGAATGTCCGTATAATGATTAATTTTATTGTATTGCATGGTGTTACCATTTACTGTCATGTCTATCTAACAATGTATACCTCTTATTTGTTTGAGTGAGGTTTGTGTCTAGTATGCCAGTGTAAGATGCGCAGTAATATTAAGCACTCCACTTGTGTTGCTAACGATCGGTATGTGAATGTCGTATTGAATTGTAATTGTATTGTACACATTGCATTGTATTTCGTTGTATTGTATTGTGTTGTCGTTTACTATCATAGTCTTTTTAACAATGGACTCCTTTCTTATCTTATATTTGCGTGTGTCAGTATGACACTGTTAAAGCGTATGTCTGATTGTTTAAACTACAATTCGTAAACAAAGTATGTGAATGTCGTATAATGTATTAATTTTATTGTACTGCATTGTGTAACCATTTACTGTCATTGTCTATCTAACAATGTATACCTCTTATTTCTTTTGTATCTCTTTTGTGTCAGTATGCCTGTAACGATAGCGCTAATAATTAAGCCTCCACTGTGTATCTACGATCGGTATGTGAATGCCGTATTGTATTGTAATTGTATTGTACACAAATATATTGTATTTCGTTGTATTGGTATTGTGTTATCGTTTACTATCATAGTTCTTTTTAACAATGGACTCCTTCTTATCTTATATTTGTGTGTGTCAGTATGACAACTGTAAAAGGCAGTATGTCTGATTGTTTTAAACTACATTCGTCAACAAATTAGCGGCAGTAAGATGAACGACTGATTCTAATGCAAAATCACACAGCCTTGAGAATGGAATACGTTTGAGGATCTTCGGGTATTTTTGTATTTCCTGCATTACTTATTGATGTTTGAGTATTAATAAAT
Organism: Ruditapes philippinarum; assembly: GCF_026571515.1. Taxonomy (NCBI): domain Eukaryota; kingdom Metazoa; phylum Mollusca; class Bivalvia; order Venerida; family Veneridae; genus Ruditapes; species Ruditapes philippinarum. Next base: position 130,022 of record NW_026861111.1, read on the forward strand.
CATAAAACTTCCATATGTAAACCTACCGTAAATCATTTAAGAATATTCACGGATGTAATATTTGCAGGCATGTCTACGGTTTTCCAAAGTGAGATTTGCATGTCCGTTTCTCCTATTAGAATGCGCGGCGTAGTGTGAGGCACTTTATGCTTGAACCTTTTTACAGACAAGGGAAACAGAAACTCTGAAAATGATGCATTTATTTAAAGAAATATACGCATGTTACCTTTTTGCAAAATGTCTAGTTCTTTCCTTGAAAATAAGATGGAGATAAAATTTCTATTGTGCATCACCTTTTCTCCAACTAGAATGCTACATAAAAGTTGTTGTAAAAATATTGCAGATTATAAATCGATTGATTAAAATGCAAGTAAATAATGTTTCTAAAACACAAAATACTCTTAGTTTTAAACCATTTTTTTTCGCGACAGTTGCATTTAAACCTAGTGTGCCAACGAAACTTTGGGTACTTAGCTAGCTTATAATCGTCACAGAACACAATTTCTCTTTATTAAATCCGTTTTGTACATTATAATGTCGATGGTGGAACTTTAAAGTTATCTATCTGTCAATAAGATTCATTGGCACAAAAACGACATGACATGCGATTTAAGGGCATATGTATTCTTTTACGCTAACACATAGTATGTTCTTATATTGAAATCGTTTGTTCGGTGAAAGTGATGAAATTACAACTGTAATATATTAATCTTGTCGGTTAAAAACTACCACTATTGCACATGTGAAACGCTATGTTTACACTGAACTATCTTCAAAGGTAATGCCGAGTCGTTAGAACTTCTATCGAGTCTTATAGTCTAAGTCAACATTTCCTTTAAATGCAACGGTTGAATCTCTATATTAAACTACCACTATTTGCACATGTGTAAAGCTATTGTTTACAATGAAATATCTCAAAGGTAATGCTGAGTCGTTAGAACTTCTATCGAGTCTTATAGTCTAAGTCAACATTTCCTTTAAATGCAACGGTTTAATCTCTATATTAAACTACCACTATTTGCACATGTGAAACGCTATTGTTTACACTGAACTATCTCAAAGGTAATGCCGAGTCGTTAGAACTTCTATCGAGTCTATTCGTCTAAGTCAACATTTCCTTTAAATGCAACGGTTTAATCTCTATGTTAAACTACCACTAGTGCACATGTGTAACGCTACTGTTTACACTGAAATATTTCAAAGGTAATGCTGAGTCGTTAGAAACTTCTTATCGAGTCTTATAGTCTAAGTCAACATTTTCCTTTAAATGCAACGGTTAATTTAATCTCTATGTTAAACTACCACTATATTAGCACATGTGGTGTAACGCTATTGTTTACACTGAATATATCTCAAAGGTAATGCTCAGTCGTTTGAACTTCTATCAAGTCTTATAGTCTAAGTAAGCATTTCCTTTAAATGCAACGGTTTTTAATCTCTATGGCACATGTGTTAATGCTATTGATATCTCAAAGGTAATGCGCTGTACCGCGAGTCTTATAGTAAACATTTCCTTTAAATTTCCTTTTAAACTACCGCTGTTGCACATGTTTAACGTTTGTTAAAAACTGTTGTTGTTTTGCTCTCTCTCTAAGCTTGTACTTCTTTTTGAGTCAATTTTCATCACATGGCAACGGCATTATGTCTGGTCGATTAATTAATCTTTTCTATTATCTTTGAATATTATCTTACTAATACTTTGTAATCTCGATCGGGGTTTAATCACTGATTGTTCTTTAACAACTGTCCCTTTTATCGTCATCATCCCTGATTTACTGATTTAAAAGGGCATTAATTAAGACCAACAGCCTGTTCACATAGTTTTATATGAATTCGAAAAGGATGCAGCAATGATACAAAAGTATGTGTTTTTAAGTTTTGATAGTGTCAGCCAACGTTAGATTACTTGCGTAATTATAAGGTTATAGTTCAAAACTGAATTGAAATGTGTGCAAATAATTATATCTGTGTTTGAATTACCTTTTGTTATTGCTTTTATGTATGATATATATAAGTGTATAAATGTGTTGCTCTCTACTATGCACGTGGCTAATTTTATGTACTGTAATTGACATGTATTTTCTCTCGTATTCGTATGTATGCAAACAGAGAATATGCGTAATTAAAAGTGAAGTATATATTCAATTTATGTAACCTTTTATATCACACAATTTTATTTTTTACATTAACATGATAAAGAACGCTACATAAGTAAATATGAATACTGAAACACGTGCATATCATCGTAATTTATGTAAACTCTGAAGGTATTTATATATGTATCATATGCTTATATAGACATGATTTGCTACTATTTATGTATCATGTAGACATGATTTGTTACAATTTAAATATGTATCATGTAGACATGATTTTTGCTACTATTTATGTATCATGAATATATTGTATGTACCATGATCGTTATTAAAATGGCCATACACTAATGTAATATATCTGACCTTTATTGCATGAATATCGGTAAAATGATTTAAAAGGGCATTAAGACCAATTAATATGAATTCGAAAAGATGCAGCAATGATACGATAGTATGTGTTTATAAGTCTGATAGAAGCAGCCAACGTTAGATTACTTGCGTAATTATAAGGTTATAGTTTTACTGAACTGAAATGTGTTCAAAATATTTGTATGTATGCAAACAGAGAATACGTGATTAGAATAGAAGTATATATTCAATTTATGTAACTTTTTAATAACATAATTTTTATTTTTTTAAACAATAAAAAAGTGGGATAAAGGAACGCCTATATAAAGTAAAGAATGAAGTAACTGACAACATCGTGGCATACGCTAATCGGTAAATAGTTAGGTGTAAGCTCTTGAAGGTATTTTTACTTTTTCAATTTTTGTTTATTTATTTATTAATTAACTTAGTTGAATAGCGTTCTTTATCATTTTTATGTAAAAAAATAAAATTATGTATTAAAAAGTTACATAAATTGAATATATACTTCAATTCTAATCACGTATTCTCTGTTTGCAACACATTTCAGTTCAGTTAAACTATAACCTTATAATTACGCAAGTAATCTAACGTTGGCTGCTTCTATCAGACTTATAAACACATACTATCGTATCATTGCTGCATCTTTTCGAATTCATATAAATTGGTCTTAATGCCCTTTTAAATCAGGGAGATGACGATGAAAGGGAGACAGTTGTTAAAGAAACATCAGTGATTTAAAACCGATCGAGATACAAAGTATAGTAAGATAAAATAAAGGATTAAGCGACCAGACATAAATTAGCACTTAAACCGTTACATTTGATAAAATGTGACTCAAAAGAAGTTCAAATGGTACAGCATTAACTTAGAGAGAAAGTAACAACAACAACGACAGTGTCAAATGCTGTATGACAGCTGTAAAAAGTTGCCCCGTACTTCATTTCAGTGTTGTTATATTTTTCTGGTCCTGGATTTTTACGTAAGATATCGGCATTTTACCGATATTCATGCAATAAAGGTCAGATATATTACATTAGTGTATGGCCATTTTAATAACGATCATGGTACATACAATATATTCATGATACATAAATAGTAGCAAAAATCATGTCTACATGATACATATTTAAATTGTAACAAATCATGTCTACATGATACATAAATAGTAGCAAATCATGTCTATATGAGCATATGATACATATAAAAATACCTTCAGAATTTACATAAATTACGATGATATGCACGTGTTTCAGTATTCATATTTACTTATGTAGCGTTCTTTATCATGTTAATGTAAAAAATAAAATTGTGTGATATAAAAGGTTACATAAATAGAATATAATTATACTTCACTTTTAATTACGCATATTCTCTGTTTGCATACATACAAATACGAGAGAAAATACATGTCAATTACAGTACATAAAATTAGCCACGTGCATAGTAGAGAGCAACACATTTATACACTTATATATATATCATACATAAAAGCAATAACAAAAGGTAATTCAAACACAGATATAATTATTTGCACACATTTCAATTCAGTTGAACTATAACCTTATAATTACGCAAGTAATCTAACGTTGGCTGACACTATCAAACTTATAAACACATACTTTTGTATCATTGCTGCATCCTTTCGAATTCCTATTAATATGTGAACAGGCTGTTGGTCTTAATTAATGCCCTTTTAAATCAGGGAGATGACGATAAAAGGGGACAGTTGTTAAAGAAACATCAGTGATTAAACCCCGATCGAGATACAAAGTATAGTAAGATAATATTCAAAGATAATAGAAAAGATTAATCGACCAGACATAATGCCGTTGCATGTGATGAAATGGGACTCAAAAGAAGTACAAGCTTAGAGAGAGAGCAAAACAACAACAGTTTTTAACAATAGCGTTAAACATGTGCAACAGCGGTAGTTTAACAGGAAATTTAAAGGAAATGTCTACTATAAGACTCGCGGTACAGCGCATTACCTTTGAGATATCAATAGCGTTACACATGTGCATAGAGCATGTAGAGATTAAACCGTTGCATTTAAAGGAAATGCTTACTTAGACTATAAGACTTGATAGAAGTTCAAACGACTGAGCATTACCTTTGAGATATTTCAGTGTAAACAATAGCGTTACACATGTGCTAATAGTGGTAGTTTAACATAGAGATTAAATTAACCGTTGCATTTAAAGGAAATGTTGACTTAGACTATAAGACTCGATAGAAGTTCTAACGACTCAGCATTACCTTTGAAATATTTCAGTGTAAGCAGTAGCGTTACACATGTGCACTAGTGGTAGTTTAACATAGAGATTAAACCGTTGCATTTAAAGGAAATGTTGACTTAGACGAATAGACTCGATAGAAGTTCTAACGACTCAGCATTACCTTTGAGATATTTCATTGTAAACAATAGCTTTACACATGTGCAAATAGTGGTAGTTTAATATAGAGATTAAACCGTTGCATTTAAAGGAAATGTTGACTTAGACTATAAGACTCGATAGAAGTTCTAACGACTCGGCATTACCTTTGAGATAGTTCAGTGTAAACAATAGCGTTTCACATGTGCAATAGTGGTAGTTTAACCGACAGATTATATATTACAGTTGTAGTTCATCACTTTCACGAACAAACGATTTCAATATAAGAACATACTATGTGCTAGCGGTAGAAGAATACATATGCCCTTAAATCGCATGTCTTGTCGTTTTTGTGCCAATGATCTTATTGACAGATTGATAACTTTAAAGTTCCACATCGACAATATAATGTACAAACGGTTTAATAAAGAAATTGTGTTCTGTGACGATTATAAGCTAGCTAAGTACCCAAAGTTTCGTTGGCACATAGGTTTAAATGCAACTGTCGCGAAAAAAACGGTTTAAAACTAAGAGTATTATTGTTAGAACATTATTACTTGCATTTTAATCAATCGATTTATAATCTGCAATATTTTTACAACAACTTTTATGTAGCATTCTAGTTGGAGAAAAGGTGATGCAAATAGAATTTAATCTCCATCTTATTTTCAAGGAAAGACTAGACATTTTGCAAAGGTAACATGCGTATATTTCTTTAAATAAATGCATCATTTTCAGAGTTTCTGTTTCCCTTGTCTGTAAAAAGGTTCAAGCATAAAGTGCCTCACACTACGCCGCGCATTCTAATAGGAGAAACGGACATGCAAATCTCACTTGGAAACCGTAGACATGCCTGCAAATATTACATCCGTGAATATCTTAAATAAAGGCATGATTTACGGAGGGTTTACATATGAAGTTTTATGAATTTATTAATACTCAAACATCAATAAGTAATGCAGGAAATACAAAATACCCGAATCAAAGATCCTCAAACGTATTCCATTCTCAAGGCTGTGTGTATTTTGCATTAGAATCAGTCGTTCATCTTACTGCGCTAATTTGTTGACGAATTGTAGTTTAAACAATCAGACATACGCTTTTACAGTGTCATACTGACACACACAAATATAAGATAAGAAAGGAGTCCATTGTTAAAAAGACTATGATAGTAAACGATAACACAATACAATACAACGAAATACAATATATTGTGTACAATACAATTACAATACAATACGGCATTCACATACCGATCGTAGATACACAGTGGAGGCTTAATTATTGCGCTATCGTTACAGTGGCATACTGACACAAAGAGATACAGATAAAAGAAATAAGAGGTATACATTGTTAGATAGACAATGACAGTAAATGGTAACACAATGCAGTACAATAAAATTAATACATTATACGACATTCACATACTTTGTTTACGAATTGTAGTTTAAACAATCAGACATACGCTTTTACAGTGTCATACTGACACACACAAATATAAGATAAGAAAGGAGTCCATTGTTAAAAAGACTATGATAGTAAACGACAACACAATACAATACAACGAAATACAATGTATTGTGTACAATACAATTACAGTACAATACGACATTCACATACCGATCGTAGATACACAGTGGAGGCTTAATTACTGCGCTATCGTTACATTGGCATACTGACACAAAGAGATACAGATATAACAAATAAGAGGTATACATTGTTAGATAGACAATGACAGTAAATGGTAACACCATGCAATACAATAAAATTAATACATTATACGACATTCACATACTGATTTGCGTTAAATCAGTCTATAACAATGTGGGGCTTAAAATATCGTTCGTTGAAGAGTTTGATGAATTGTAGTTTAAACAACCAGACACACGCGTCAACAGTGGCAAACTGACACAAAGAGAAGAGGAGGTACATTGTTAGATAGACAATGACAGTAAACGTGACACAATAGAATACAACTGCAATACAATTACAAAACAATACGACATTCAGATATTGATTGTAGTTAAATAAGTCTAATTCGCGGTTGAGTATAATTTTTTTAGCTTACCGCGCTATCGTTGAAGATTTTCATACACTGTAGCTTAAACAGTCAGACGCACGCTTTTACAGTGGCATACTGACATGCAGGTGTAACTGAGATTTTGCTACTGAACACTTCATATAGATGTATCGGGGTTTAAACATACAGATTAATTGCATATAGATAACTTCATAAAGAATACGAATTAGACGATATCTTTATGGATACATATTTCATGTGTACAATTTTTTACTTTATTTTAAGTTCCTTTTCACAACAAATAATGCTAGAAAGACACATTTTGATTACATAGAGAACTTCGCATTTTGTATTCACTTTCACTGAATCATTGAAAGTGAATTCCGTTTTCTCTTAGCATGTCTTTTGTTGAACATTTGCGTAGTACATCAAAGAACTTTAAAGGAACCATAAAACATAACATTTAATCATCAGTTTAATAAATTCATATAAAAATTTACATGGAAAAGAGAACGTATTTAGAAAATAAGCAATATTCGTATAAAGTTATATAAGTAGAGTATATATGTAAATGTAACCTGCTACAAGTCAGTGTACAGACATGAACAATTGTATCACCGAGGCCATGTAATAATGTTATATCTTTTTCGAGTCCACATGTGAACAGCCCGCTAGGTATTCAAAAAAGGAGAAGAATGATGAGAAGAAGATTCTCGATTACGTGAGAAAAATCGACAGTTTTACACCGAGATACAAATGAGCTATTAAGATACAATAACAATTGATATATTTAGATAAAATCTAGCAGTTTAAACGATACTTACGCAGAAACGAAAGGGACGGAAAAGATATAGTGATTGTGTAGCACACAGATAATACACTATTACGTTTGTATTTATTACAAAGCCTAAAACTTGGCAGTGACATACCAAGAACTGATTTGTTAACGGTCAAGCAAAAAATATGATAAAGTAATATAGAACTAATATAAAGAATCAGAGTAAGTGTAGTTGGTTTTACGCCATATATTTTTGACATTCTTTAAAGTTCTAAATTATCAATTACAGTATGATTTTGACTATAAATACTGTTTCATTATGCTAAGTAGCTAGTCTTGTTTCTGATTTAAGAACTGCATAAATTTGTAACATTGTATATAACATTGTTTTAAAAAAACTAATATCCGCTAAACAGTGACCGAGTGTTATAATACAGCTCTTATTGTCATTTCGCATTTGGTCGGATATCATAGTCACAATAAAACGGTTTTTATAAAATTCACTAATGAGGACTTACAAAATAATTATTATATTATTAATTATTATAATTTTTATTTTGTCATTATTGGAAACCTTTCCTATGCGTGAATGTATTGAATCATATGCTATGAATAATGAACTGAATGCTTACATGCTTACTAGAAAGGGTGATCCCTCAGAAGAATAAATCACAACTAATTTACATGAACATTCAAGACTCAGTTTGATTGAGTATGTACATGAGGGAAAATGAAAAAGTGCAACATTTATGCTATTACATTCAAACTATATTGTAATCCACATAACGCAACCTGTATATCTGATAATAGTGACTTTCTTTTTTCTCTAATATTTGTTTGTACATTTGATACTTACCTCTTGAGCTATATATGATACCTTGATAACTATACTAGTTAATATTTGTGTGTACAGACTTGTCTGTACATTTGATACTTACCCCTTGAGCTTTATATGATACCTTGATAACTATACTAGTTAATATCTGTGTGTACAGACTTGTCTGTACATTTGATACTTACCTCTTGAGCTATATATGATACATTGATAAGTATACTAGTTAATGTTTGTCTGTATATTTGATACTTACCTCTTGAGCAATGTATGATAACTTGATAAGTATACTAGTTAATATTTGTCTGTACAGTATACTAGTTAATATTTGTCTGTACATTTGATACTTACCTCCAGAGCAATACATGATACCTTGATAAGTATACTAGTTAATATTTGTCTGTACATTTGATACTTACCTCCAGAGCAATACATGATACCTTGAAAAGTATACTAGTTAATTTTTTTCTGTACATTTGATACTTACCTCTTGAGATATATATGATAACATGGTTAGTATACTAGTTAATGTTTGTCTGTATATTTGATACTTACCTCTTGAGCTATATATGATACCTTAATAAGTATACTAGTTTATATTTGTCTGTACAGTATACTAGTTAATATTTGTCTGTACATTTGATACTTACCTCCTGAGTAATATATGATACCTTGATAACTGTTTGTACATTTGATACTTACCCCTTGAGCTATATACGATCCTTGATAGGTATACTAGTTAATATGTTAAGACAAAATAACACCTCATGAGACAAATTGTAAGTTAAGATTTATTTTGTTATATTTGTTTTCTACATCTGATATAATGTATGTAGTTAATGTAAAACATTTCTAATGCATTTCTTCGTACTATATGAACGATGTTAAATTGGATATACTATTTTGTTAATATGTATTATACTTGTTTCTGTATATGTCTATGTTCACCTCTGTAAATATGTAATGCTCTTCAATATTGGAGGAAATAAAAGTATCTATCTATCCTCACGCACCCTGAAACAAGCGGGCGGTACTCAATTTGTTTTAAGCTTTCAAGGATCCAGAAGAACCTAAAAAAAATATAGCATCACTGAAGTGAACATTTTACAGCTGCCACATGGCACTTTGTACCTGCTGTTGTGATGTATAAAGATCTGGAGAAAAGGCGATCCCTCGGAAGCTTTAACAGCCAGGTTATATTGTTATGTGAGAAATAAAAGTAAAATGTATATTATTTATTTGTTGATTATTTTGTACATACAAACCGACCAAGTGAACAGTATAGCAGCTATTAAATTTTTTTTCATATCAAATTTTGTCAGTTTCATTAAAATGGATGCCGATTCAAATGTTCAATAAAACAGAGGTTTGTGAGTAACAGTATCATCCCGAGGGGAATACGTTTACCCGAGGTATTGCTAACATTAGTTTCCACGCGATGATATTTCTGCTGTTCATCACAAACCTATATGTTATTTATTTTATTACTTCGTTGGGACACTCTTTCTATATGCTTGCTTGCTCTTAAAATAGGCACGCACTTGTTGAAGTGAAGCTTAATCAATATGCAATCTAATTGTTTAATTTCTCAATACACTATTGACATTACATTCATTCATTGCGCTTCATTGTAATCATTAATGATGATGTCACCAATTTTCAACAAAAGAACCATTGTCCCAGGTGATTAGCATTATCATTAATGATGATGTCATCAAATTTCAACAAAAGAACCATTGTCCCAGGTGATTAGCATTATCATTCATTTTCAAAAGAACCATTGTCTCGGGTGATTAGCATTATCATTAAGTTTCAAAAGAACCATTGTCTGAGGAGATTAGAATTATCTTCTTATCTCGGATTAATTCGGATTAATTATATCATAATCTTGTCTCAATTTCAAAAGAACCATTGTCTCTGGGGATTAGGATTATCTACTTATCTCGGATTAATGACGTCACTTCTCGGCTCCCGGCTCCGGCTCTTCTCCGACAAATCTCCGAAAAATCAAACTCTCATAATGTATATACTCTTACTTATAAATACAAATACATGATATTTCAGAGTCATATGATATTGCCAAGTTATATAACTTTGCGATTCATTATTCCTAGTTTTACCACTTTAAAATTAGGGCCTTTTTATGGTTGCTCTATTCTGGCAAGTTGGATGTATCTTAAATTTCTCTTAATTACTCATTTATTTAATAATACTTTTAATATTTTATGGGCGCATACCTTCAAATTTATTAGTCCTCTAACTTTTTGTGGACTAAGGGGTCAGTGGGTCAAGTACACTATTGCTTATACAGTGTTTATTTTTAAATTAATGTATCATGTTAAATAAGGACATGCCTAAGGAAGTTCTCTTCTTGCCTGTTTAGTAAAGAGTCATTTGGGTCAAGGTCACCAAAGCCAAAAATAGATTTTAACACTTTAACAGGTGTTACATTTTTCTATTGACAGATGTCTAATGTTTGGTAGGAATGTGAATTAAGAAGTCTTCTACCTTTGAATGGAGTTAGGGGTCAGTAGGGTCAAGTTCACCATTGCTAAAAATAGATTTTAAACTTTTGCTCATACGGTCCATATTTATTGATAGATGTCTTTCATATTTTGTTGGAGTAGAACCTGACCCTGTCCCGTTTCTTTAGCAAACTGGTTTTGAACCAGCCTACAGCAGTGAGGGGTAGGAAGTTTGAAGTCAACAACCTTAACCAGTCCCCCTCCAAACCCCCCAGGGTTTCATTAACCAAAATTGTGGAATGAATTCTTGGCATGGTGATTAAAACAATATATTTGTCGGAGAATATTTTAAACCAGATGCTTAAGTAACTAAATTTCTTTCCTGTTTTGATAGACGGAAGCAAAATTGGATGTGCAAGTTCATACAGTACATGAAGGCAAGGCACTCTGAAGATTCAGAGGGATTGGTGTCTGATTCCACCTCCTCTATGTCTGATCCTCACTTCAGGCAGTATGACGATGTAAGTGATTTATTACTTTCTTGGTTAAACTATTAATTAGTAATAATACTAATATTTTTCATATGTTGCGGTTCAGATCGGAATATCCATCCCAAGAAGTTACTGCCCAAGGACGGAATCCCGAGGGAAGGATCATAATGCGGATCCAAACAGAAACATGTCAGATATGCAAGAATCTTTTCTTGCATATTCTAACATTTTCCATCATGTTTTTAATCAAACAATATTCCATGGAAATTTATTTCATTACACTATTTTCTTACAACACAGGGTATCAGTGTATAAAATTACAACTTTATTCATAACAGCTAAATTTCGTCATCCTCAGCATTCTATTATATAGCGGCTCATCTGGCACACACCAGATGAAATTTCCACCAATAGAAACACAGTCTTATTATGCAAGAAAGATAATTTTGACAGGTCATACTTGACATGAATATTTGTTCGCTAAGCAGGGGTTATATTGCAAATAACTGTTTAGAAATGGTCATATAAATTGTCAAGAATCTTCAATATATCAAATTTAGAAATTACAGCAAACTTTTTTATTTTAGAAAACAGTGGAATTAACAAATTAACAGTAGCTTTGTATATACAATGTACTCTATAAATTATTTAAATGTCAAAATTATCCAATGAAAAGGGGCGTTGCAAAGGTGCAGTATTACAATTAGCATTGTAAGCTTTGGCTCCGTCAATGCTGACTTGATTGCAGATTATATAAAGGATATTTTTTGTTTTGCATTTAATATCGAAATATATTTCACCGAGTTGACACCAGATGCAATATTTTAACAAGTGACGTAGCCGCAAGTGAAAATATAATAGCTGGTATTATAAAGTGAAATATATTTCAATCTTTCATGCAAAAACAAACAATTTTTTTTCTCTTTCATGCTTTTCAGTGATTTAAAGTAATTTTTAAGCCCCTCTTTGAAGAAATTATCCTGCTAATGTCGATCGGTAGGTCGGTCTGTTGGTCAGTACATCGGTAAACCACATGGTTTTTGCTGAATACCTTGAAAATTATTTATCCAAAAGTCTTCATATTTCACATAAAGGCTCCCACGTTTACATTTAGAACCGAAACGACCACGTTCAAAAGGTGTAACTTCTATTTACTATACTATATTTGAGTCGCCAAATGATGACATGCTTTCTATTTTCATACATGTTTAAATAAATAATGTTCAGGGCTCATGACGATTGTGTCGGCATTGTATCCCAATTTCGTTTTATTGAAAGATCAAAGGCAAATCAACTTTACCAAGAATGTATCATGCCACAAGGCGATTATTGCACGATGATGCTGTGTTGTAAACACCCATTTTCAGTTTTTACTTTGGAATAAACCTGATTAGAATTGATAAAATTATTGATTACAGTTAATGATTAAGATATTTTGTAAGACAATAATTATGGAACGGTAAAAAATATTGTAAACGTTTATAAATGAAAATCGAAACAAATCCATTTAGACGTGTATATTTCACATAATGATTGATCATAAGTAATAAATGACCCTTATTGATTTTGGGGTCACTACTGACTAGGTCAAAGGTCAAGGTCACAGGGGCCCTAAATGTCAGAATGGTTTCCGCTGATGATCTTGAAATCTATTTATCACAAAGTCTTTATATTTTATTACCCCTATTGATTTTGGGGTCGCTGGGTCAATGTCAGAATGGCTTCCGCTCATTATCATGATTATTATTTATCACAGTCTTCATATTTCATATACTGATTGGTCATAACTAGTAAATGACCCCTATTGATTTTAGGGTCTCTAGGTCAAATGTCACAGGGACATTAAATGGTAGTATGGTTTCAGCTTATTATCTTGAAAGCTTGTTATAACAAAGTCTTTATATTTCACATAGTGATTTGTCATAACTAGTAGATAACCCTTATTAATATTTAGGTCACTACTTCAAAGGTCAAGGTCACCGGGCAAATGTCGGAATGGTTTTTGCTAAATATTTTGAAAACTATTTATCACAAAATCTTCATATTTCACATGCTGATTGGTCATAACTACTAGGTTACCCTTTTTGATTTTGGGTCACTAGCTCAAAGGTCAAGGTTACACAGGCCTTGAATGTTATTATGTTTGCCGCTTATAATATATTAGCTTGAAAGCTATTATTTATCACTAAGTCTTCATATTTCACATAGTATTTAAATAACAATAAATTTATCCGCAAACATTGACATGTGCTCTTTTGTTCACAAATTTGTTGTGGTGAAATTGTCATTGTGTCAACTGTAGTAATCTGATAATTAAAATTAGACAGGTCAGGGATCTATATATTGTGTTATATTTGCAGTGTTCTATTACAGATTGACTATCCTGATGACAGTTACTGTTTGCGGAACTTGAGAGACCACAATACAAGAGAGACCTCTATGATCTCCACTGACTCGGCCTTCACAGAAATGAGAGATTTTGATGTCTACAGCTCCATAGATAATGACTGATATAATTATATTTCTTCTTTATTAGCATAATAATATAGACAGCTGCATGCAGATTTCAGGTTTATATTTTGTTCAGTTAACTTTTACCTTTTACCATACTAGAACAGGAATTGATTATCCATTGTCATAAGTATAGAGAGAGCAAAGTCTGCACTTCAAGGTTCTACCCAGTCAGTTGCTCAATTTAATGTATTTTATAATGAAATCCCTTTAAAGGCCTATTAATGTTTTTTTTTTCTATAACTCTGGTATAAAATGAGTTTATTCCCGCCTCCATCTCCCATCATTTTTTGTTAACTGTTTGTTTTGCAGGTCAACATTGCAAAGTTAAATGAAATTGTTATGTGGAGGTATCAGATGATGTTATACACTGATTTTTGATGATGCGTTAATTTAATTTTAGTTTCTGATACTTCAATATTTTCAATATCTAGTTATCCTTAGCAATACATTTTTATAGTAATTTTTATATAATGCAAGTTTTCATATAGATAGTTGTTTTGAAAACAAATTGTTTGTTTAAAGAATTGAACATGCACCACATTTTATAACTACATTTACTGTTAATTTTGAAGCTATAGATATAATTATATTTTTATACATTCACTGGTGTTGTGCTCAAAAATGTGATTCATTAAAAGTAAAACACTTGTTAATACACTTATTGTTGTATTTAGTCCCTAACTGTTTTACCGTAGGGATAAGTACAGATTTATTTGCTCGTCCATCCTTAGGAACTAGATGTAGCCGTAATAGAAAACGTGCAAAGCTATGTTGATGATACTTGGTATTTGGAAAGAGAGCGATATTGGCATTTAAAATGCAGGTCATTTTGTAGCTCACATGAGGACAAGGTTCTCAAGGTTAACTATGTGTGCTCAGATGAGCTATTGTGATTGAGTCTTGTCTGTTGTTCTATATGCATCAGCAATTTTTCTTTCAAACAACATGTACTCCTAAGCTGTTGGGCCAATTTTGTTGAAACTATAAGCATATGATTTCTCCTAGGATGGAGTTTTTCTTTTTCAAAATTGTACACAAATTTCTTTTCCATGCAGAACAAAAATTAAAAAATCATCTTTTACACAATTACAAGAGCTAGAGCTTAGAAATTTGGTATGAAACATGGGATATTTGGTCTTTACAAGGTTTGTTGAAATAATTGCCCTGAAAATAAAAATTCCCCCATCCCATGGTAAAAATTATCTCCTCTGAATCCACGAAGACTTGAACATGAACTATTGTCTGTTGACCAAGTTTATTCAAATTATATTTGATAATATTTGACCAATTCCAAGGGGGTCATAGGTTTTTTCTAACATGTATACGCTGTCCGTAAAAAACCTCTCTCCTCATTTTCACAGCCTTTATCTTAGGTATTTGGCATGAAACTTTGTCAAGTAAATTTCTTCAAGTATGGCCCTGGAGTAAAATTTCTGAGCCCTTTTTTATGCTGCCCAAGGGTGACCATATTGTCGCCACTTTGTCCATCCGCTTTTTGTTCGGGACATAAATTTGTAACTATAAGAGGTATCAACAAAAAACTTTGTAGGTAGAAATATCTCATTGGGACGACTCGCAGTGCACAAGAAACATAACTTCTGCCATTCCAGATTTTGGAGTAATTGCGCTTTGTTCATTTTTACACTTTGAACTTATTAAATGTCCGGGACAAAACTCTTAATACTATAAGAGAAATCATTATGAAACTTTGTAGGTAGATGAATCTCATTAGGTAGAAGTGCAGTGCAAAAGATCCATACTTCTGTTAAGGCAAGAAGAAAAGGGGGAATTTGTTTTGCTAATGTTGGTCTGTCGGTCTGTCCGTCGGTAGACACATGTTTTCTGCTGATTATCTTGAAAACCAAAATCCTAATATTTCAAATAGTGATTGGTCATAACTAGTAGATGACCCTTATAGATTTTAGGGTCACTAGGTAAAAGGTCAAGGTCAGAGTGACCTTGAATGTCAAAATGGTTTCCGCTGATTCTTTTGAAAAGTATTCATTGCAAAGTCGTCATATTTCACATAGTGATTGGTCATAACTAGTAGATGACCCCTATTGACTGTAGGGTCATTACGTTAAAGGTCAAGGTCAAAGGGGCCTTAAATGTCAGAATGGTTTCCGCAGATTATCTTGAAAAGTATTCATGAGAAAGTCTTCATATTTTACATATTGATTTGACATAACTAGTGGATGACCTTTATTGACTTCAGGTTACAGGTTAAGGCCACAGAGGCCTTGAATGGTAATATGATTTCCGCTTATTATCTTAGTTACTATTTATCACAAAGTCTTCATATTTCACATATTGAGTCGTCATAACTAGTAGATGACACCAATTGATTTTGGGATCACTCGGTCAAAGGTCAAGGTCACAGGGGCTTTGAATGGTTATATGATTTCAGCTAATTGTCTTGGTTACTATTTATCATAAAGTGTTCATATTTCACATATTGATGGTCAAAACTAGTTGAAGACCCCTATTGATTTTGGCGTCACCTGGTCAAATGTCAAGGTCATAGGGTCTTTTAATAGAAGTATGATTTCAGCTCATTATCTTGAAAGATAATTATCACAGTCTTCATATTTCTAATATTGATTGGTCATAACTATTAGATGACCCCTATTGATTTTGGGTCACTAGTTCAACGGTCTATGTCGCAGGTTCCTTAAATGTATGAATATCAGTTATCTTGAAAACTATTTATCAAAATGTCTTCATTATTTTTCTTTTTTCCATAAATGAATACTTCCATATATGGCAAGTTTCTATAACAAAATTACCAATGAAAGGGGGGGGGGGCATAGGTGTATTTCGACATTTCTTGTTGTGTCATTGGCCTTTGTTCATTTATCATTTCGAACATGTTCGGGACATAACCTTCAAAACTAGAAGAGCTATCAACATGAAACTTTGTTTGTAGATAAACCTTATTAATTTCAAGTGCACAAGAACCGTAACTCTGCTTTGCCAAAATTTTAGAGTTATTGCCCTTTGTTCATTTTTTTAACTTTGAATTTGTCCTGGACATAACTCTAAAACTATAAGTGATATTATCATAAAACTTTGTATGTAGATAGATCTCATTTGGTAGAAGTGCAGTGCAGAAGAACAGTAACTCTGCCTTGCTTAATTTTGGAGTTTTGGCCCTATGTCCATTTACACATTTTGAACTTTGTCTGGGACATAACTCGAAAACTATAAAATATATAAATTTGAAACTTTGTAGGAAGATAGGTCATATTAAGAAAATGTGCTTTGCCAAGGCCTCTCAGATGAGCGATATTGCCTTTCTGGCATCATTTCCACTTTTTGTTATGAAAGTATGGAAAACAATGAAAATTGACTGAACAAAGCGTTCTGTGTCAAAGAGTACAAAAGCTAGGTTTATGATAGGGACAAGTTTGATATGAGAGATTTTTAACGCCATATTTTTTTCGTTTGCCAATCCGTTTGTCTCTGTCAGTCCAAAGACATCTTGATTGTCATTAATGAAAAAGTATAAAAGCTAGGTTAATGATAATTTGTATGTGGAAAAAAGATGTTTTGGAAATAAGGCACATATTTTTTTATCTGTTCGTCCGTCTGTCATTCCTTCTATCCGAAAAAGGCTAAAATTCTGCCATGAAAACTTGACAAGTACAAACGCTAGGTTGATCCTACTTCTGGTAAGTACGTGTCACTGTTTTTTCATATGTATGTCTGTTATTGTTGAATTTAGGGAACGATATTCCGGTAGGGGACTGCTGCATTGCCTGTGGCATGCTCTTGTTTAACATGATTTTTTAAAAGAAAGTAGAGTGGTTATGATTGGTAAATGTCGTTGGGAGGGCGACAGCGGCTCTGCGTAAACAAATGTTCGGTTGCAACGCGTACATTTCTTGATGACGTTTAATCAAACATTCACAGACGTATTGTTACCAAGTGCGCTGTTGCAGCAAGTGTGGTGGGTTATCGATTTTATCATTTTGCCAAAATTATGTCCCTTTCCTTTTTCCACATCATGATATATACTCGTACACAAAATGAAATCGCATGGAGTTTATGATTAATAGTCAAATTTGTTTTCATCTGAAGTTCATTGTTTTAGCTTTGTTAATTTGCCTTCAAACGACATATTTAAAAAAAAATTCTCCAGAAACGTGTGCACCGAATAAACGTGAAAGGGTGTAAATTTTAATAGTGCATGGATTCAAATGGACTGTATATATGATTTAAAAATCATGTTTTTTAACGTCATTTGATTTTGGCATTAATACAGTTTGCCCCAAAATGTTGTCTCGTGTTTGACATCGCACGGAACGACGTCTTGTACGCGCCAGTTACTGGAGGCCTGTCAGTTCGAAGATCACTGTATCTTTTCTTACATTGTTTTTGGCAACATCGACGGAGTGACCTTTATCAAGCATCACTTCTTCAGTATGTTCGCGTTTAATCAAAGCCTGCCGCATTGCAATTAAAAAAAGTTCTTTTTTTCTTTCACTTATGGAATGGAAAGTTTTCACCAATTAATATTGATTTTTTTGGGTTCATAATATTTCAAATTTGAAATAAATGAGTTTATGCTTAGACCACTAAGGGTCACGCAATCCAAATATCTAGAAATTTAGATCTCTGTCATCACATAGCCAATCTGTCATCACTTGTGCTTATAGCACGATGCGATTAGATACACTATGGTAGTAAAGCATGATACATATTTAAAAGCATCTTTTTAATTTTATAATTTATTTAATATGTATCATTGTAAAAACAAATAAGTTTCGAATGTTACAATATAAACAATATCTTCATTTCTAACACTGAAACAGAAGTGTGAGCATTAACATGTCTGGTAAGTGATAGAGTTTCCTCTTTCGGAGGTATACGGTAAATCGGTATATCGCTACTTCCGAGCTAGTGCATGTCTATATTTTGTTAACTCTACATCAGATATCTTCGGTGCATGTTATACCATGTAGTTTTGATTTACGTTTCTAGAAAAAGTTAAGTTGTTTTAATTGTGTTTGAATTGTAGTTGTGGCGGTGTTTCCCAGTAAGCGAATTCAGCGTTGAAATGGACCGTTTCATCATGAAACGGATTATTTTCCCTCCTTCATCTAAACAGCGATTAAGATTAAAAACAAATACGTTTCAAGTAGATATAAGGTCTAGAAATGACATAAAAATTGAAATTGATTTCAGTTTAACAATTTGATAATACAGTTATAAGGGTATCCTATTGATAGTTTGAAATACATGCAATTTCAATTTGGTACATGTTGTAACATGATCAAGTTGCATATTTTATAAGTTTTATCACCTAGAGCGTTCGTAGAGGCGAGTGCCTAACGTAGAGAATTTGTGGAGGCGTGTGTCTAACCTAGAGCGTTTGTGGAGGGGAGTGCCTAACCTAGAGCATGAGTGAAGGCGTGTGCCTAATCTAGAGCGTATGTGAAGGCGTGTGCCTAACCAAGAGCTTGACTGGAGGCGTGTGCCTAACCTAGAGCGTGAGTAGAGGCGTGTGCCTAACCTAGAGCATGAAAGGAGCCGTACTCCATAAATATTATTTTGTTACTCATGCGGCAAACATTTTAAATGTTTTCCCGAATTCTGAATATTCACATTTATGTATATTTTTTGGGTTGGTGGGATAAACAAACTGTACTTTTTAATATCATTTAGTATCTAGCAATGGCACATCATCACAGTCGTCGTTACCTCTATGAATATCTACCATGCAGACATGTTCAAATGTTTTGTCATTATTTTCTACAGCTAAACTCAACATAGGTACATCATTTAGATGATCATCATCTAGACACGCTTCGTTTACTTGATTTTCAATTCGTCGATCTTCATTAGGACGTTCATTATTTAGGCACACTTCAGTTAGACGATCTTCAATAAGACGATCTTCATTTATACGATCTTCATGTTGCAAGCTCTTCCCTGCTGTATCTTCATCTTGAACCAAATTTGCATACACAGTTCTATTGTCCAGCTAAAAAATAACATTTGAAAGTATGAACATTGTTACTGCTTGAAGCACATTTGAAAACATAAGCTATATATTTT
Source organism: Ruditapes philippinarum (assembly GCF_026571515.1). NCBI lineage: Eukaryota > Metazoa > Mollusca > Bivalvia > Venerida > Veneridae > Ruditapes > Ruditapes philippinarum. The sequence goes on from NW_026861111.1 coordinate 150,019, forward strand.
GCATTTATCATGCTTCAGACATTTGACTTTCCAATAAATATCAAAAAGAATAAGCTTATAAACATGCTAATATCACTTTGTAAATGACAGTAAAATATTATTCCGGTTTGGTTTACATATTTTTTTATACTAAGTCGAAAGTGTGGTGTGTTCGTGTAATTATCTAAATATTTAGTTGAAGACAGTGTTGTGAGATGTGCATGTGATTATTGGAAGAGTTGACAATAGAAGACAGTGTAGCTTGTTGTGCATGTTTTTATCTAAATACTAGTATTTAGCTGTAGATAGTAAATACTGTTGTGCACAATATTATTTGAAACAGTTTAGTGTGATATACATGCAAACATATTTTTTAATATATTTTGATATAGTTTAATATTTAATTGAGGACAGTATTGTGTGATTGGCATGTATTTATTTGAAGATTTAGTAGCATGATGTGCATGTAATCATGCTCCCCAAACGATGAGTATATATAATGGCCGCCTTGTCCGTCCGTCTGCATTTCTTGTCCGGGACATTTCTCTGAAACAACAAGAGGTATCAACATGAAACTTTGTGGGTAGATCTATCTCATTGGGCAATGTGCAGTACATAAGAAACGTAACACTGCATTGCCTTATCTTGGAGTTATTGCCCTTTGTTTATTTTTACCCTTTGAACTTTGTCCAGGACATAGCTCTAAAAGCTTAAGAAGTATCTACAAGAAACTTTTAGGCAGATAGATTTCATTCATTTTTACTCTTTGAACAATGTCCAGGTCATTTGTCTCAAAGTATAATAGATAAGAACAAGACACTTTGTAGGTAGATAAATCTCATTGGGTAGATGTGAATTGCAAAATAACCATAACTCTTCCTTGCCTAATGTTGTTGTTATTGCCCTTTGTTAATTTTTACACTTTGAACTTTGTCCGGGACAAAAGACACTATAAGAGATATTAACAAGAAACTTGTAGGTAATCATATCTCATTGGGTAGATGAGCAGTAAAAAACTCGGACTTTGCCTTGACTAATTTTGGCGTTATTGCCCTGTGTTCATTTTTTCACTTTGAACTTTGTCAGGGACATAACTCTGAAACTATAAGAGATATCAACTTTGAGGGTAGATAGATAGATCACATTGCGTATATATGCAGTACAAAAGGACCGTAACTCTGCCTTTCCTATTTTTGGGATTTAAATTTTACATTATGAATATCTTCTGGGAAATGACGGTGAAACTAAGTCAGTAAATAAATTTCAAAGATGTCTGTCGGTCGGTCTGCCTGTCTGGTCGGTCTGCCTGTCGATAGACCACATGGTTTCCGCTTATTATCTTGGAAACTATTTATCACAAAGTCTTCATATTGCAAATAATGATTGGTCATAACTAGAAGCTGACCCCTGTTGATTTTGGGGGTAAAGGTCACAGAGGCCGTAAATGTCAGAATGGTTTTCGCTTATTATCTTAAAAACAAATTTATCACAAAGTCTTCATATTTCACATTCTGATTGGTCACAGCTAGTAAGTGACCCCTATTGATTTTGGCGTCACTAGGTCAAAGGTCAAGGTCACAGGGTTCTTCAATGTAAGTGTGGTTTCCGCTCATTATCTTGAAAGCAATTTATCACAAAGTCTTCATATTTCTAATATTGATTAGTCATAATTATAAGATGACCCCTATTGACTTTGGGTCACTAGTTCAAAGGCCAAGGTCATGGGGACCTCAAATGTCAGTATGGTTTCCGCACATGATCTCTGAAACTATTTAACACAAAGTCTTTGTTATTTTTCTTTTTACCATAATTGAACACTTCCATATGTACCCAATGATGGCAAGTTTCTATAACAAAATTACCAATTATGTAAGTCAAGGGTTAGAAAGGGGGGCATCTGTGTCGTTTGACATCTTTTGTTTAATTATTCAGTTGAGAACAGTATAGTTTGATGTGCATATTATTATTTGAATATTTTGTCGAATAAAAATGGCTTAAGACAATATAATTTAATGTGCATGTAACTATTTATGATTTAGTAAAAGATTATAGTTTGGATTATTATAGTTTGGTGCATGGTAGTATTTGAAGGTTTTGTTGAATGTAAAAAGTCAAGCAGACGTCATTCAATTTATTGTGGCGATTTAATTACTCTGTGTTATTGTTGTAAGTGAATTGTAGAAATCCAAATTGACCGCAGATAAACCGTAATCCTTCAAGGTCAACTCTGCTCGAAATAAAAATATAACATTCAAATACAAATGATATATCTATTTTCATGTCATAAAAATAATATATCTATTTTCGTATAATAAAATTTAAAGACATTTTCATACAAATTTAAAAAAGACCCATATACCATGAAATATATACTATGCTCAACTTTGATATTAGAAAATATTGATAATTGCTACATAGTCTCTTTGTAAATATAAAATAAACATGTTCTGACTTTACACGAAATAGATATGTTATGTTAAAACTCTACACTCTATAGGTGGTCACATTATGAATATATGGTGTCGTTAAAAAACTGGCAGTTATTTTAAGAAAGGACAGACTTTTCTTGTTATGCAATTGGCAGCTTACAATACATTTTTAATTCATTCTTATATTCAAATTTCATATATTCAGTAAGAATGTCATAGATTTGAATAAGTTTTTGTGATTAAAATATATTACTCATTGGTGAGCATAGTAAATAGTTAATTTATACCCCCGCACAACAAAGTTGTAAGGGGGGTATACTGGAATCAGCTTGTCCGTCCGGCCGTCCGTCGTTTTTTTCTTGTCCGCCCAATAACTTAAGATTCCTTTGACCCTAAGTCTTCGTATTTGGCATGGAGGTTAGTCATGAGTAGTAGATGACCCTATAGATTTTGAGTTCACTAGGTCAAAGGTCAAGGTCACAGGGGCCTTGACTTCAAAAAGCTTGTCCGCCCAATTACGTAAGATTCCTTTGACCTACAGTCGTCATATTTGGCATGGAGGCTAGTCATGATAAGTAGATGACCCCTATTGATTTTGAGGTCACCAGGTCAAAGGTCAAGGTCGCAGGGGCCTTGACTTCAAAAAGCTTGTCCGCCCAATAACTTAAGATTCCTTTGACCCACAGTCTTCATATTTGGCATGGAGGTAAGTCATGATTAGTAGATGACCCCTATTGATTTTGAGGTCACCAGGTCAAAGGTCAAGGTCACAGGGGCATTGACTTCAAAAGCTTGTCCGCCCAATAACTTAAGATTCCTTTCACCCACAGTCTTTATATTTGGCATGGCGGCTAGTCATGATAAGTAGATAACCCCTTTTGACTTTGAGGTCACCAGGTCAAAGGTCAAGGTCACAGGGGCCTTGACTTCAAAAAGCTTGTCCGCCCAACAACTTAAGATTCCTTTCACCCACAGTCTTCATATTTGGCATGGAGGCTAGTCATGATAAGTAGATGACCCCTTTTGACTTTGAGGTCACCAGGTCAAAGGTCAAGGTCACAAGGGCCTTGACTTCAAAAAGCTTGTCCGCCCTATAACTTAAGATTCCTTTGACCCACAGTCTTCATATTTGGCATGGAGGTTAGTCATGATTAGTAGATGACCCCTATGATTTTGAGGTCACTAGGTCAAAGGTCAAGGTCACAGGGGCCTTGACATCAAAAAGCTTGTCCGCCCAATAACGTAAGATTCCTTTGACCTACAGTCGTCATATTTGGCATGGAGGTTAGTCATGAGTAGTAGATGACCCCTATTGATTTTGAGGTCACTAGGTCAAAGGTCAAGGTCACAGGGGCCTTGACGTAAAAAAGCTTGTCCGCCCATAACTTAAGATTCCTTTGACCCACAGTCTTCATATTTGGCATGGAGGTAAGTCATGATTAGTAGATGACCCCTATTGACTTTGAGGTCACCAGGTCAAGGTCAAGGTCACAGGGGCCTTGACTTCAAAAAGCTTGTCCGCCCAATAACTTAAGATTTCCTTTGACCCACATTCTTTCATAATTGGCATGGAGGCTAGTCATGATAAGTAGATGACCCCTTTTGACTTTGAGGTCACCAGGTCAAAGGTCAAGGTCACAGGGCCTTGACTTCAAAAAGCTTGTCCGCCCTATAACTTAAGATTCCTTTGACCCACAGTCTTCATATTTGGCATGGAGGTTAGTCATGATAAGTAGATGACCCCTATTGATTTTGAGGTCACTAGGTCAAAGTCAGGTCACAGGGGCCTTGACTTCAAAAAGCTTGTCCGCCCAATAACTAAAGACTCCTTTGACCCACAGTCTTCATATTTGGCATGGAGGTAAGTCATGATTAGTAGATGACCCCTATTGACTTTGAGGTCACCAGGTCAAAGGTCAAGGTCACAGGGGCCTTGACTTCAAAAAGCCTGTCCGCCCAATAACTTAAGATTCCTTTGACCCACAGTCTTCATAATTGGCATGGAGGCTAGTCATGATAAGTAGATGACCCCTTTTGACTGTGAGGTCACCAGGTCAAAGGTCAAGGTCACAGGGGCCTTGACTTCAAAAAGCTTGTCCGCCCAATAACTTAAGATTCCTTTGACCCACAGTCTTCATATTTGGCATGGAGGCTAGTCATGATAAGTAGATGACCTCTTTTGACTTTGAGGTCACCAGGTCAAAGGTCAAGGTCACAGGGGCCTTGACTTCAAAAAGCTTGTCCGCCTATAACTAAAGATTCCTTTGACCCACAGTCTTCATATTTGGCATGGAGGTTAGTCATGAGAAGTAGATGACCCCTATTGATTTTGAGGTCACTAGGTCAAGGTCACAGGGGCCTTGACTTCAAAAAGCGTGTCCGCCCAATAACGTAAGATTCCTTTGACCTACAGTCGTCATATTTGGCATGGAGGTTAGTCATGATTAGTAGATGACCCCTATTGATTTTGAGGTCACTAGGTCAAAGGTCAAGGTCACAGGGGCCTTGACGTCAAAAAGATTGTCCGCCCAATAACTTAAGATTCCTTTGACCCACAGTCTTCATATTTGGCATGGAGGTAAGTCATGATTAGTAAATGACCCCTATTGATTTTGAGGTCACCAGGTCAAAGGTCAAGGTCACAGGGGCCTTGACTTCAAAAAGCTTGTCCGCCCTATAACTTAAGATTCCTTTGACCCACAGTCTTCATATTTGGCATGGAGGCTAGTCATGATAAGTAGATGACCCCTTTTGACTTTGAGGTCACCAGGTCAAAGGTCAAGGTCACAGGGGCCTTGACTTCAAAAAGCTTGTCCGCCCTATAACTTAAGATTCCTTTGACCCACAGTCTTCATATTTGGCATGGAGATAGTCATGATTAGTAGATGACCCCTATTGATTTTGAGGTCACCAGGTCAAAGGTCAAGGTCACAGGGACTTTGACTTCAAAAAGTTTGTCTGCCCAGTTACTTTAGATTCCTTTGACCCACAGTCTTCATATTTGGCATGGATGTTGATCATGATTAGTAGATGATCCCTAATGATTTTGAGGTCACAGGATCAAAGGTCAAGGTCATAGGGACTTTGACTTCAAAAAGTTTGTCCACCCATTAACTTAAGATTCCTTTGACCCACAGTCTTCATATTTGGCATGGATGTTGATCATGGCTATAAGGTGACCCCTATTGATTTTGAGGTCACTGGGTCAAAGGTCAAAGTCACAGGGACCTTGACAAAAAAAAGCTTTTCTTCTCAATTGCTAAAGAATGTCCTGTCCGCAATGTATTGATTTTGACATTTTCACATTTGAAGCATGTAGAATACATAACATAGCAATGCACTGGCTTAGTAACCTCAGATTTGGCAGAGAGGTTGTCCTTGAGCTCTAAATGGCCACTGTTGATTCTGACAAAGTGGTATGCGGGGGTATTCACGCCATGATAGTGGCAGTTCTAGTTCTTACTACAGTAAAGATTGCAGACACTGAAATCATTCTTGTCCAACCAATACTAGAAGTAAAATCCCATTATTATAAGGTCTGATGCCCGAATGTAAGTGACTATGACTAGTTTGGAATAAAAAAATAAAAAAATATGTAGCAAACACTTAAAGTTCAGGCTTTAAAATATAATCAGAACGATTTTAAGAAATTAACGTTATATTATTTTGAGACACATTTTGCCAATTGAATCTTTTGTATTATACATTTAATCAGGTGGATTTGAGAAAATAAAATAAAAAATATACCTCTTCATTTTGATCTTTGTTATATTCCGACCAACACTGAGTTTCCTTGACTTGAGAGGAGAACAGAAAAATTGCAGCAAATATATAGTACACGGCAGTAAAAAGTCCCAACATTATAACAGTAGTATAAGCATTAGTTTTTCCTATACATGGATTATTCTTGATACTATCAAGAGTGTATTCATATCCGTAGATGCTTATGGTGGCGTCCTCTGTTCCACTCGGTAGATATAAAAAACCTTCAGGACATTGGTCTGCACATTTACCATCCGACAAGACAGGTCTTTTGCAATCGGTTACATTAATGCACTTCGTGTCCTCAAGGACTTCATTCTCCTCGCATGATGAAACACAGTGGTTTTCCGAATTGTTGGTCCGAAAGTACGGGGCACTTTTTGGGCACTTGTACACTAATTGTCCGCTATCCGTGTCCAAAATACAGCTGTCAGAGCAATTCAAGCGGTTATCCATAAGACAAGTTCTATCTGGACATGCTGTATAGCAAGACGTTCCGTAAACTATCATATGAGCACTTGGGCATTTGTCGACACAGGTATCATTTAGTGAAAACTCTGGGCAGGAATCAACGCATGTCCCATTGTTCTTGAATTTGTCACACACATCAACACAAATAGCTTCTCCAGAATTCACCCCCATTTTCTTCAATGTGTTTTTAGGGCATTCATCTAAACATGATTTTTCGTAAAGATTTGTGCCTTTTGGACATGTAGTAACACACTCCTGTTTCGATATGTATGTCTTTATATCATCTGGACATGATATCAAACACTTTTTAGAGTTTCTATGAGTATAAGGATGTGATTTTGGACATTCGGATAAACAGTGAGAATCAGCGATATATTTAGAATCGTTCGGACAGGAATCTACACATACATTACCACTGATGTACTTCTTGCTACACTCTGATACACATTCTTGGTCGTTAGTGAATGATATTTCAACAAATGTTCCCCTCGGACATTCGGGTATGCACATCCTCTTTAAAGATTTAAATCCTGTTGGACAGTCATGAGTACAAGTGTAATTGTATGCAAACAAAGGGTACGGACAAGCTTCAAAACACTGAGTCACATCTAGACTATTATTTAAGTATTTAAACATTTTATGTTCTGGACAAGTTGTCACACATTGGCCATCTTGAGAGTACTTTGCTGTATCTGGGCATCTTGATAAACAACTTGAATTATGAACGAAATAATTCTTAGGACATCCTTCTGAGCAATATTTCTGCTCAGGCCAATTCCGTAAACACTTCCCCATTTTTATACACATATCTAAATTTAACACTAACTGCTTCTCTTTAGGACATTGTTCAAGGCATACGCCGCCAAAGACAACTTGGTCTTCTTTGCATTTGGATACACATTCATTCGAGAGCTGAAACGGATTACTGGAAAAGTTATAACAACTTTTGTTGCATTGAATTCCAACAAGGATTCCGTTGACATCATAAATCTTCTGATGAAAAGTATTTAAAGTACAGTTACTGACACACTTTCGATCCTCTACATATTTAAACGCCTTAGGACACGCAATTATACACGTGTTATTGTACGTAAAGGTATTGTTTAAGCATTGGATTCGACAAAATTTGAATTTCTTAAACTTAGAATTTATAAAATCGATCTTCTCTTCAACAAGCGATGCTTCTTTTGGACAACTAGGTACACATGTTCTGTTGTATACATACTGATCGCCACAGTCCCGAACACAACTTGTGCCATTGATAAACACGTGGTCGGGACATCTGTAAACGCAGCCAACTGGTGTGCAGTAAGGCAAGTTTTCGGGACATTTTTCTCCTTCATCGCATTTGTAAGAATCGACATGAACCTGTAAAAAACATGAAACAGAAAAAAATCAATTCCCTATTATCAGTAACATAAGCAAGCCAAATTGAAGTTTTAGTGACACTCGTGAATTTGATAGAATGAATAATAAATAGACAATGTTGATAAAAATATATAAATCAGATTATTATAAGAAAATATTGAAAGAAAAACATTTTCTTTCGACATTTACTTGTTCATTTAGTATGGTCATAGCACGAACGCTACAATTAAGTCACCTTCTACGTGGTATTGTCCCCATAAAAAGATCATTATGGGGTTTAAATATATAAATAGATATCTTTTTTGTTTCTTTCCTGTTTTGGTTCAATTAAATAAGGAATAAAATTCAAGATCAGAAAAGAGATCTTTTAAAACAAAATAAAACTTGATGTACCACATTTATTTGTGTTTTTGCATGTTGAACATTTACAAAAAATATCTAGTCATCATATTAGTGAAATAAAAATGCAACAGCCGAAATAAACATCAAGATTATCACCGTTTTACTCCATTTACATGATTTACATTATCTTTCGACAAGTTCAAACATGGCTCCCCAGCTTTGCTGTGTACAAATACGCACCGCTTAGAATTATGGGAACCAACATATTACCGAATGGTTCCGCCTATAGCCGACTGGTCCCCATCTTCAAAGCGCATTGCATTTTGCACTCGCAAAGCTGGGGAGCAACGTATGAATTTGTCGAAATATTTTGTAAATGGACTAAAACGGCGACAATCTTGATGTTTATTTCGGCTGTTGCGTTGTTTATTTACTGTTGAAGTTTAAAACTGACCATCATTGTGACGAATTATATCTTCTGTGTCGATGGACCAAAGGATTATGTGAAAATATTGGAAATGGAATAAAATATATTGTGATGTTGACGGTAGGTGTGCGGATTTTTTTCCGGAGAACATTGTTATCTTGTATATTATTATAGACGTTGAAATATGATTTTTTTTCAAAACGGCTTATATTAATTTTTTTGATATATATGATCAGTACATGTGCTGAGATTGACAAATATACATTTTATTTGGATTTACAAGGTGTTTTTAGCTCCACACCCAAAGTGTCTGTGGTTTTAGCTATAATAGCAGCGACATTTTAATTTGAGCTCTGGTGTCAAGTCTGACAATACGATTGAAAAAAAATCACTTTTGTTAAGTGTAGAATAGAAATTATTAATAACTTGAATGATTTCTCTTTCGAAAGCGGCCATTGTTTTGGAAACAAACGGTGCGATATACAAAAATATTTTCATAATTTTGGTTTCCCAAAATTGTTTTATATTTTGGTTCAAATCTCACACTTTACTGTTTGAAAGTAAATATCAAAAATGAAAATAGTCATGTCAACAATCTGGACGAAAATGTTGTGATGGCAGAGATCTAATTCTGTAAGAGGAGATCACATGAATAAACGAGTATATACTTTATAATATAGTGTCAATAAAAACGGCAATTTTTAAAGAAATAATCAATTTTATCTACCTGTAATATTAGGTAATGTAGCTTTCTATATATAGTTTACAAGACAAGTACATTCTTTTCTGCAAATTACACATATTCAGCAAGAATTTCGTAGATTTTATAGATTACAATATTTTTTCTTTCTTAGAGATGAGCATTGTATATCGTCAAATAGGAAATACTTGAGGCAAGACAAATTGATATCTATTTCCATTCTAACATGCTAATGAAATTATTAAACAAGAATTTGTAACATAGTGACCAACGTCCCCTGTCTTAGGGAAGTATCATATGAAGCATAAAATTGTTCAAAAGATTAAGGCATGAATTAGGACTTTAAGTCCAAAATTTTGATCAATGCTAGATCTGCAAATGCAACAATATATAGATTTGTTTAATAATGAAATAAAATGAAATAAGTCCTATTTACCTTATGTGTCAATAGAAATACATTTATATGGGTATCACTATTTCAAAACAACAAAATGATAATTGGCTTTTTCTACATATTGGCGAAGTTGATGTTCTTGACAAAACTTTAACACAATTGGATCATCGGGCATCAAGTTGAAGTCTCCGCAAAGTATAAGATTATGTGACTTAGGTATAGCATTTACGACAGATGAAAAGAGAGTGAAATACACATTTTTGTTGAATTGAGGTGGTCTATAAGTAACAGCGATAAGAAAGGTTCTACTTTGGTCTGAAACTATTCTTGACTCATAATGTACCCTATAATAAAATATATTTATCTTTGCATTGACCTTAGTGTAGGCGACGGGTTATTGCACATGACACAACGTCTCATTATTGATAACATTTGTGCCAAGTATTTACAAAATCCCTTCATTCTGAAGAATTATATAGTTAAAGACCGGACACAAAGTATACATGTACACTGTAACAGACTATATATGTTAATCTTTGACCTCTAGGTATATGACTTTGATCTTGGAGGTAGAGGTGCAGTTGTTGCGCATGACACATCATCTTATTATTATGACTATTTGTGCAATCCATTGAACTATGAAGAAGTTATAGACCTGACATAAAAATACCCTATAACAGACTATGTTAATTGTTTTACCTCTAAGTGTGACCTTGAACTTAGAGGTAGGGATGCAGTTGTTGTGCATGACTAATTGTCTTATTAATGGGACTATTGTGCCAAGAATTTTCAAAATCCTTTGATTTACGAAAAGGTTATGGACCAGACACAAAATATACCCTATAACAGACTATGTTAATCTTTGAACTCAAAGTACGACCTTTACCTATATGTAGGTGACCGGTTGTGGCGCATGACACATCGTCTCGTTATTGTGAACAATTGTGGCAAGTGTTTACAAAATCCCTTTAAAGATAAAAAAGTAATTGCCCGGACACGACATAAGCCCTCAGATAGACAATGTTGATCTTGAATGAGCAAATGCGACCTTGACCCTGAAGGTAGGGGTCTGTTTGATGCGCATGACACATCGTCGTGTTATAACAAACACGTGTGCCAAGGTATTTCAAGTTCCTTTGATAAATGACAAAGTAATGGACCGGACACGAAAGTTTGACGGACGGACAGACGGACGGAGCCTATTTCTATATCCCTCTTTTTATCTTCGAAAAGGCGGGGACAATAATTGATAAAAATAGTTATTGTGGACAATAATGTAGCTTAGAATTAATTTTCCTGGCGCCATTTGTCTTGTGTCATATTGACGTCATGACTTATTGTACTTTCTGAATTTATATATGATTGTATATATACTACGGGGATGTCAGAAGAATAATCATTGATAATATTTCGGGCAGTTTGTGTTATATGGGTATAATTTAACTTATTTTATGATTATGTGAGAGAAAAAAACATAGTTAACAGGGCGCCGCCATTTTGAAATCTTTTAGCTAAATATAGATATCAGGGCGTTTTTGAGCGTCAACATAATTAAGAATATTGCTAGACGATGCGCCAGTCGCCAGTCTTTAGTGCCAAATAACACTTCTGCTAGAATATTGAGGTACAAAATCAGATAATAAATATATTTATCATTTGCAAGGCGTGTAGTAACGATGATGAATATAAAAAGTTACTTTTTCATAAAAAGCTTTCATGCACGACCTCAATGGACTTCTAAATTATGAGTTAGATTGTTTTAATTGATTATAAGTGAATATTTTATAGGACTATTTATCAAACACATACATTAATACAAGAGATAGTTCAATTTTAATCACTGTTTGTAAGAATAGAATACATCTTCCAGGGATCTGTCAAAAGTGAAAGACATTGAATGCATAAATGCAGAAAAGTTCAGATAAATACATATACATTTATTTCAATACTCGTTCGTCGGTTACATGTATTAATTAAAATACATTTTGTACTACCTTTGTAGCTGTTGATTAATCATTTAGATAGGATGCAATCGTTCTTGAAATCATTTAATACTGGTAAACATTATTCTTTCATACCACTTTGTACGAAATGTACGTTCCGTTGCCTGTAAAGTGTGGATAATTAGAAACGAGCCACTAAGTAATAGTTATAGTACATGAAACGAGTTAGTTACGATGATATAACACTGGCTGGAGCGACATCAAGGGATGTTTCTGCTAAAACATGGCGAGACAATTTTTTACAGAAAAAATATCCCGAGATGTCGCCCAGCCAGTGTTATATCCTCATAACTAACGGGTTTCATATACTATAACTGTTTTATCGCAGTGACATTAATAATAAATAAATCGTTAGCTACATTACAGTTATTTATGATAAGGCAGTTTTTTTCAAGTTGTTTTCACTGCCGCAAAAAAAAAAATATATATAAGATATACAAAAGACATCCAATGTTAGAGGCGGATTGTAAACTGTTACCAGGGGCATTTATCAGTTGAAATAATTCATTCAGCGGATGTACCTTTTGATTAAAGGAGAGTACATTTTATTTCATTAATTATCTTTATTTATATTTTTCATTGTATTTATTTTATTTTATTGATTCCATTTTTTATGTACTTTTTTTTGCTACTGGGAATGTTCGTTACCACTGCCCCATTGGAGCGTCTTTGGAAAAAAAACTACATCGATATATACAAGGTGCGAAAAAAATTCAACCGCTATATAGCAGTCGAGCTTTTTTTCTATATGAATCAATGAAAAAACTGTACTGCTATATAGCAATTCAGTTTTCAAATGTTCATTGAAGTCTACTGAGTATAATGGCTTAGTAAGAACAAAGGAAAAGTTCAAAACCATGCAATAACCATATTTACGAAAATTAATTTGTCATTATTTGAAAAAGAAGACTTATTAACAAATAAATAAGTTATTAATTAAAAACACTTACCGATTGAAATAAAGAGTATATGCAGACGAGTAAAACAAAAATATGCATACTGTAACTTCGTTCCATCACAAACGAAATGTTATGATAATAAAAGTCTACTTTCGATTTGCAATTTTCTGAAAAAAAACCAACTAACTCAGGTAGAAGTTACTTCCCCTGATAAGCAAAGTTATTTATCTACTTTCATTTTCAAATTTCTAAAAATACTAATATGGGTTAAGCATGCGTAATTTAATCGATATTTTGTACAAACAAATACAGTTTATTTTAAAACAGCTAGAGAACACGCGTTTACTAGTTTTCACTAGACTTGATTAACTTTGTTACATTTTTAGTTATTGTGATATATAATATGGAAAATTACTCATTGTTAAAGAATATTCAGGGGGATAATGGTAATCCAGACGTTATTTTTGACACTTGTTTGAACGAAGAAAGGAATAGCAGTTTTCCGACAGCAGACGATAGACATAATCCGACACGCAAAAGAAGATCTCAACGATCTGGCGCTGATTTAGATATCCAACATAATTTACCCGAACTTCCCACGGGGAAAGACAAATATTTTTTCGTTTCTTACAGTAGTGAAGATAGTGATCGTGTTTGGTCGTATGTGGAGGATCTGGAAAATCGTTTCAAATTACCATGTGTATATGCGAATCGGGACTTTCAGCCGGGGAAAAACACTCAAGAATGTATCAAAGAAGGAATGGCGAGATCTTTTAAAGTTCTTTTGTTCCTGACTCCAAATTTTCATCAAAGTGATTGGTGTTATCATGAGAAAGAATATGCTTTCGCGTGCTCTGTTGAGAAAAGGACGAATTTCATTATTCCTGTAAAACTTGAGGAATGTGAAATACCTTCGGCACTAATGCCATTGACCTATGTTGATGCGACGGACCCCAACAGTGATGTTCCTGCGAAGATAGCATCGGCTTTGATTGACACTGAGACATGTAAGTAAATTCGTTTCAAATATTTTACTTGTAGATCTACAGTCCTTTAATTGTTTTTAATACATAGTGTATTATTGTATCATAGTTTGGAGACCTTTCTACCTAAGTATATACTCACAGTTAACTTAGGTTCAATTCAACTACCGCACGGTAAGTAAATTTGTTTTATATATATAACATGTAACAGTATGTTGATCTGCTGCCCTTAATTTTTTATCACATGATTTATTATTGTGTCATAATTTGGTTGGAGACCTTTCTACCCATATATTCACAGTATGGGGATTTTAATTCAACGCAATTATCACACGGTGCGTAAATTTCGTTTAAACGTAATTATTACTTTTCTCTAAGGCAACATTATGTTTGCTTATTTTGGGTTTTACGTCACACCGACATAGGCCATTCGGCGGCGTGCCAGGTTTTACTGCTGGGGGAAGACCCCAGGTGCCCTTCCGTGCATTATTTCAGGTACGAACGTTACCTGAGTGGAACCACCGACGTTCCGTAAGCAAGCTGGATAGCTTCTTCATATGTAATAAAACAATTTAGACAGTAGATCTGATAAAAAGTGATATTTAGATTCTCGTACATCGTTACATTTGGGTTTTATATCTGATAACAGGGAAAATGGTTTTAGTTTTGTCTATGATACAAGAGAAACAGAACATTCCCAATATTTAATAATATTCTTGAATTTCTTTTCATAATAATCCCCATACCAACCAGATAGCTTCGTGTTAAGATGACCTTTCTATTGCTTTTAGATCTTATTATTATTATCAAGTGCGAACTATTTTTTGGACAGTGTTTTATCAAGAATTAACAAAATTATGCCTGAAATAATGCACCGAGAGGCACCTGATGTCTTCTGTCACCAGTTAAGCACAGAATGTTGATATTTACAGTGTCGGAGTGACATAAAATAAAACAGTAAATACACAAACTGTATTTAAGTTTTTCATGTTTTTGTTTTATTTATGTCTGAATCATTTTATTAACATGTTTAAACATCATTTCACTGTTTAAAACGTATTGGTCTTTAGTGCCAAATAACACTTCTGCTAGAATATTGAGGTACAAAATCAGATAATAAATATATTTATCATTTGCAAGGCGTGTAGTAACGATGATGAATATAAAAAGTTACTTTTACATAAAAAGCTTTCATGCACGACCTCAATGGACCTCTAAATTATGAGTTAGATTGTTTTAATTGATTATAAGTGAATATCTTATAGGACTAATTATCAAACACATACTTTAATACAAGAGATAGTTCAATTTTAATGCCTGTATGTAAGAATAGAATACATCTTCCAGGGGTCTGTCAAAAGTGAAAGACCTTGAATGCATAAATGCAGAAAAGTTCAGATAAATACATATACATTTATTTTAATACTCGTTCGTCGGTTACATGTATTAATTAAAATACTACCTTTGTAGCTGTTGATTAATCATTTAGATAGGACGCAATCGTTCTTGAAATCATTTAATACTGGTAAACATTATTCTTTCATACCGCTTTGTACGAAATGTACGTTCCGTTGCCTGTAAAGTGTGGATAATTAGAGCCACTAAGTAATAGTTATAGTACATGAAACGAGTTAGTTACGATGATATAACACTGACTGGAGCGACATCAAAAGATGTTTCTGCTAAAACATGGCGAGACAATTTTTTACAGAAAAAATATCCCGAGATGTCGCCCAGCCAGTGTTATATCCTCATAATTAACTAACGAGTTTCATATACTATAACTGTTTTATCGCAGTGGCATTAATAATAAATAAATCGTTAGCTACATTTCAGTTATTTATGATAAGGAAGTTTTTTTCAAGTTGTTTTCACTGCCGCAAAAAAAAAAAATATATATAAGATATACAAAAGACATCCAATGTTAGAGGCGGATTGTAAACTGTTACCAGGGGCATTTATCAGTTGAAATAATTCATTCAGCGGATGTACCTTTTGATTAAAGGAGAGTACATTTTATTTCATTAATTATCTTTATTTATATTTTTCATTGTATTTATTTTATTTTATTGATTCCATTTTTATGTACTTTTTTTGCTACTGGGAAAGTTCGTTACCACTGCCCCATTGGAGCGTATGTGAAAAAAAACTACATCGATATATACAAGGTGCGAAAAAAATGCAACCGCTACATAGCAGTCGAGTTTTTTTTTATATGAATCAATGAAAAAACTGTCCTGCTGTATAGCAATTCAGTTTTCAAATGTTCATTGAAGTGTACTGAGTATAATGGGTTAGTAAGAAGAAAGGAAAAGTTCAAAACCATGCGATAACCATATTTACGAAAATTAATTTGTCATTATTTGAAAAAGAAGACTTTGACAAATAAATAAGTTATTAATTATAAACACTTACCGATTGAAATAAAGAGTATATGCAGACGAGTAAAACAAAAATATGCATACTATAACTTCGTTCCATCACAAACGGAATTTAATGATAATAAAAGTCTACTTTCGATTTGCAATTTTCTGAAACTTAATTTTGGAAAAACCCAACTAACTCAGGTAGAAGTTACTTCCCCTGATAAGCAAAGTTATTTATGTACTTTCATTTTCAAATTTCTAAAAATACTAATATGGGTTAAGCATGCGTAATTTAATCGATATTTTGTACAAACAAATACAGTTTATTTTAAAACAGCTAGAGAACACGCGTTTACTAGTTTTCACTAGACTTGATTAACTTTGTTACATTTTTAGTTATTGTGATATATAATATGGAAAATTACTCATTGTTAAAGAATATTCAGGGGGATAATGGTAATCCAGACGTTATTTTTGACACTTGTTTGAACGAAGAAAGGAATAGCAGTTTTCCGACAGCAGACGATAGACATAATCCGACACGCAAAAAGAAGATCTCAACGATCTGGCGCTGATTTAGATATCCAACATAATTTACCCGAACTTCCCACGGGGAAAGACAAATATTTTTTTCGTTTCTTACAGTAGTGAAGATAGTGATCGTGTTTGGTCGTATGTGGAGGATCTGAAAATCGTTTCAAATTACCATGTGTATATGCGAATCGGGACTTTCAGCCGGGGAAAAACACTCAAGAATGTATCAAAGAAGGAATGGCGAGATCTTTTAAAGTTCTTTTGTTCCTGACTCCAAATTTTCATCAAAGTGATTGGTGTTATCATGAGAAAGAATATGCTTTCGCGTGCTCTGTTGAGAAAAGGACGAATTTCATAATTCCTGTTAAACTTGAGGAATGTGAAATACCTTCGGCACTAATGCCATTGACCTATGTTGATGCGACGGACCCCAACAGTGATGTTCCTGCGAAGATAGCATCGGCTTTGATTGACACTGAGACATGTAAGTAAATTCGTTTCAAATATTTTACTTGTAGATCTACAGTCCTTTAATTGTTTTTAATACATAGTGTATTATTGAATCATAGTTTGGAAACTTTTCTACCCATATACTCACAGTTAACTTAGGTTCAATTCAACTACCGCACGGTAAGTAAATTTGTTTTAAATATATTACATATATGTTGATCTACTGCCCTTAAATTGTTTTATCACATAATTTATTATTGTATCATTGTTTGGTTGGAGACCTTTCTACCAAAATATTCACAGTTAATTTCGGTTCAACTCAATTATCACACGGTGTGTAAATTCGTTTCATATCACTTTTCTCTGACGCAACAATAAATAAACCTTAGAAAAATGTCGCCCGTCCACAGTCGACAATCGACAGAAGGCTAGGTGCGGTTGTGGAATGGAACCCAAATTAACTGTGAATATATGGGTAGAAAATAAAGGTCTCCAGACTATGATACAATAATAAATTATGTTTGCTTATTTTGGGTTTTACGTCACGCCGACATAGGTCATTCGGCGGCGTGCCAGCTTTTACTGGAAGACCTCAGGTGCCTCTCGATCCGTGCATTATTTCAGGTACGAAAGGGCACCTGAGTAGAACCACCGACTTTCCGTAAGCTAGCTGGATAGCTTCCTCACATGTAATAAAACAATTAAAGGACATTATATCGGATAAAAAGTGATATTTAGATTCTCATACATTGGTTACATTTGGGTTTTATGATTGATGACAGGGAAAATAGTTTTAGTTTTGCCTATGATACAAGAGAAACAGAATATTCCTTATATTTAATAATATTCTTGATTTTTATTCATAATAATCCCCATGCAAATCAGATAGCTTCGTGTTAAGATGACATTTCTATTACTATGTTTTGGACAGTGTTTGATCAAAAATAAACAAAATTACGCCTGAAATAATGCACCGAGATACACATGTCTTCCTTCACCTGGCAGTTAAGCACAAAATAATTATATTTACAGTGTTGGGGTAACATAAAATAAAACAGTAAACACACAAACTGTCTTAAAGTTGTTCATGTTTTTGTTTCATTTAAGTCTGAATCATTTTATTAACAGATTAAAACATCAAATTTTTACGGAAATCGATAGGAATCTATGCGATAATATTGTTAAATTTCTTTTCATAGATGAGCCAGAGAGGCTATTGCCGAAGGAGTTTACAAGTTCAATCAAGAAATGTAAGTTTAGACAATTGTAAAAATTACTAGATTTAAGTTCAATGAAAAAGGCGATAGCATTTAAAAGTGGAAATGTCTTAAAAAGACGTAAGAAAATAAATGTGAATCTGAGTTTTTAAGTTATTCAAGAAGATGTTGCTATTTAAAAAGACTAAATGCCACTAATGTACATGTAAGAATCTGATTATTCTAATTTGCCTGAATTTTATTCATTAATCTTTTCAAAAAATACTTTTTTTTTACTTTTAAACACAAAAATAGAGTTATATATGTCTGCTTCATTAGTCGACTAAATGTCACGAAAAGGGGTGTAAAGGTCATCTCCATATCCCAAAAGATCAAATTGTCAAGGAGTCAAAGTGTCTTGCTTTCAATGCCACAAGAGTTTCCAGTATCCTGAAAGAGATAAGAGTAAGTGCAAACGCTATCAAGAGAGGAAATATGGTATGCAAAATTAAGGCATGTAATTAACAAAAACCCTCATGTCTCATTAATAAGTTTATATCAATAACCATTTGATGTCAATCAAACATGATGGATATATTATATTCCAGTCATATAATTATCTAAACTTACAATGATAATCAAACGATAACTATCGTCTGATCAATTAGATATATTCCGTAACTTGTTTCTATGCCGGCGGCAACGAACGTTACCATTGCGACCAGCGCATACATACCAAGATTAGCCGACTCATGCTTGGTCGTTTATATGAACAGAACAGAACAGAACAAAGACTTTATTTGGCACAAACATATGATATATGTAAAGCTTTAATTTAAACGATAAGTTAACATAAGGCCTTTTATGCGTAACTAATATAGACAAATAATACAGTGTAACTTCCGAAAACCGAACACCCATGGGACTTGTCAAAAAGTTCGGATTTCAGAGGTTTCCGGAATTCAGAGGTTTATGAAAATGTGGACAAGACTAAGCCACTTAATATCACTAAATGTCAAGGAAGATGTGGCCATTACTGTAATATCATATATAATAGTCTTTTAATCAAGATAAAGATGTGAATGAAAAGAATACATTTTTATCTTACCTGCAAAAGCTTTTGAATTTCTATCAGATTGTAGAAATGTTGTTAATTGCATAAACTTACTTATCGTCCGATGATAATTTATTAATTATTAAATCAACTGCAATAAAATCCCTAAAGACGTTTGAATGCATACATTGTCCAATTAATTGTCATTTAATCTGCTAATAAACACTTCAAATTAACTGACAGCCGTAAATTACTTTGATTAACCGCATCACTTCAAACATACCATTTCACAGTTTGTGATTTTAACACGTGTCAAATTACACGATCACCGCTAATTAGTAAACAATCGATAGGGAGATTAAAAAGATTAAATCTTCCTGCAGGGTTAACATTCTCGATTTACAATGTATTTCACACCTTTGGATATTTCCGATTTTTGGAGGTAAAATTGCATTGATTTGACTCTAATTTTACGAAAATATCGTCCGGAATTCAGAATTTAGAAGTTCCGGAATTCAGAAGTATTATATTAATAGAAAATAGAAGGGAAAAAATCGGGACCGAAAAAATTGTTCGGTTTTTAGAAGTTTCCGGATTTCAGAAGTTCCGGAATTCGGAAGTTACACTGTAATAACAACACATAAACACAACGTTTTAATTTTATAACAGATGAAAACGGATACAGCTTTAGTATCTTTGGGGATAGGAAGAAAACGTGCATGCCTTGCAGACCTTCAAAGTACCAATTCAACCCCACATCAGATCTGTTCAAGAGGTTAAAGACCGATAATATCCAGGTAAGTCAGTCCATCCTATTTCATTTGTATTGTTTTCTTCTAAGGACAGAAAAAAATGTGATAACGTACAGTTATCTTAAATATCTTAAATGATTTTATTCAACTGTATACATTTTATAATTAAAGACATCTTCAACAGATTTTCTTTTTCATTTTACAAGGGTAAAGAAGGAAAATTCAAACTAATGAGCAGAGTTTTCTTACACTTGGCATGTCCAAAGAAAATTATGATAAAGAACAAGGTTTGAAACAAAAACTGTTTGTCATGGTCCAACGCTTTGCATTATCTGCCTCTTTGGATCAGTCCCTACTCGTTTGTCATGCACAGTTTTGCTCTGCTTCATTGTTTAAACCAACTGCACTATTTTAAAAAAGAGGTTTAACAAACAGTAATTGTTGGCTGCTACAGTTTGAAGTTATCATTTCTTAACGAATAGCGGACATTGCCGACAATGATAAGACTGAACAGTTGTGTTGGCTGATTTTGGATTCTAGAGGAGTTAAAATAACCCGTTTGATGATTTTACATACTTTTCTCTTTGCGTTTATCTTTGTTACTTTAATCTCTCCTTTATTTCAGATACCACAATCGCTTCTAATACAGACATTCAATTTCATCAACAAGTCTTCTGTCATGTGGTCGTACGACTTCCGTAAAAAGTGTAACATTTGTTGCTGGTGAATCTTCACAATTCCCGCAATATTTTTCACTGTGGCTTTTATTTATTGGACTGGCAAAATAGCAACAGCCTCGAGGACACGCCTGTCTGTCGAGGAGTCAGATTATATGACATCTTTTCTGACAATTGTATCCATGCTGTTGATAGTTTTACCACTTGCAGTGCTTCCGATAATGTGCATCATTTCATGTTGCTGCAGCAGAAAACAGGTTAAATATTTTGAGTTTCAATAAAACTATACATCGTGTGTTTTATGTTTATATTCCAAATAATTTTAAAATAATAATAATAATAGTAATAATAATAATAACAGCAAAAATAGCAATAATAGCAATAATAATAATAATTATAATAATAGATCATCATCATCATCATCGTCATCATCATCATCATCATTAATAAGTAGAAAGTTATTCCAAGTACAATTATTGTTTTTGCAGCGGGATTTATCGTTACAGAGAAAGATATGGGACAAATTTGGCAACCAGTTCATTAATAATGGAGTCTTATTGATATTTTCGGGAAGTAAAAACAATCGTCCGAAGGTGAGAACCTGAATTGTCCTCGTATTAATTAATGTATGTATTGCCTCTTTACATTCAATAATTAGTGCACTTGTATCCTGTCTATTTATGAATTATCATATTTTTCGTAGACTTAAGAAATATATATGTACTTTGGGTCATTTCGATGGTTGACCGCATAACTAGAGTAACTTATATAAAACAAACACCAGTTTATCAGTCAATCATCCATTTGCCATTTTAAGAACATTTATAGCAGCCTGCTGTTTGACAAAATAATTGAAGAGTCCTTAGAAAATTGATTGACTGTCTTAATAATACCAGAGTTAAACCTTATTTGTGTTTTCCATCTTATTTATTTCATACATATTTTTTTCATTTTTATTTACAGCTCATTATCATGAGGTATAATGTCTTCAAATGTAAGGTAAGTTCAGTTTTATAATGCTTCATACAGAGTCTACCTACCCTTTCACACTTCCAACCATTACCAATGCTACAAAAACAGTCCCTTTTTATGTTTAGGTCAAGGTCGATGTAATTTATTAATCCTTTGCCCGCTGACACTGATTAGCCTTTACCACTAGTATAAAGCCATTCCAGTATGTCCGGGCTCGTTAGTGTTGGAAGCTCGATTTTTGCATTTTGAAATACCCCACTGGGACTGCTCCCAATTCAAAGCTAGACACAATCTTTATTAAGATCAGGTATGGGTTTGATATTGCTGTATATTGTAGTTCAACCACAGGGCACATCCTAACATTTGTCATAAGTCAAGGGAAATAATTCTTTTCAAGCGCAATTTCGTTTTGTTTCATGGGACTTTAAGTTTAGACCCTACCCCCTTTCATCCACTAAAATGCAAAATAATCTAAAAGTCAACGTCACCATGGCCTCTCGACAACTATAACTCTATGGTTTTTACTATAAGATATTTCATTGATTATGTTGAACTCGAGTTTTCGAAAGAAAACTTCTGAGCTATTGCTACAGTCTTATCGTTCGTTCGTTTCCTTTGCGTCCGAAACTTATAACACTGGACATTATTTTTTTCTTTTATTTAAAAAATGAACCGTCTTAGAACTTGGACACAACAACGTTTTGGACAAAATATTCAAGTAAACCAGACTGATATTAACTAAAGAATTACCTTGATCTTTAAGGTCAAATATCTGAAATTTGCTTGATTTGTTTTAATTTAAACAATTATAACAAAACCCGTACGCCGAATAATTCAAATATGACCTTACCCTTTATTTGACCTTGACCGTTAAGGTCAAATAATTGAAATTTGCTAAAAATAACACATATGACAAAATGACATGTTGGATTATTTTGATATGACCTTGACCTTTGAAATTTAATCGTAACAAAAGAAGAAAAAAATGAAAAAATAAAAGTGATTTTTAGGAATACTCTTTACGTATAGGTTAGTGTTTAATAATATGCATTAACCTATTTAATGATCAACATTATTTTTTTCAACAAACAACAAGGCATTTCTCTAAATCACCGATAGCTCCGCCCTTTCGCTCTACATGTCTTCCTTGTCAAGTTGCTAACATGTCACATTTAGATAAGCTAAATAAATGACCCAGGCACATTTTCTACTGAAATGTCACAGAATTTATACCTTTATCTTGTTTATAACATGTCTGGAAAAAACAGCGAGGAAAACGATGCAATTAGGTAAAAACAATGGAGTTAATGAAATGTGTACATCCTTTTAAAATAAATGGAAAATGTGAGAAAAAAATACATTAGAGATTATTCATTGATACAAATTTGTTATTAGCTTCAAGTTCACTAACATTTAAAATCCCTATTGATTTGCTCATTTTAAAAACAATTCATTTTTTTCTGTGTGAAGGGGGTCCATGTTCAATGAGTTTTCCAGCCAAAAATGTAATCATTGTATTCTTGATATCAATGATTGTTAATGCAGTTTATTCCTATCAAGTGAAAGAAAATATTGTTTTGGTTACTTTTTCTATAAAATATAAAGTTTAAAACAGTCAGCAATTTATAACAGTCATTTTTCTTAGAGTTCAAAGGATATAAAAAAGTCAATATGCAATCATTTGTCTCTGCGTACCCAACATGTATTATCTATGTAATAAATCAGTTGATTGTATCCACCTGACCTCGACTAATTTTTTTATGTTGGCATTGTTTTGCTAACCTTGACATTTTACAACCATACCTCTAACTCTTCCCTAATATAATGCATTATTGAAATTTGTTAGACTACGGTTAGACGACAGATTAAGTGAATTTTATTTAGTTAGTACACATTAACCAAAGTTAGACAAAGCAGAAATTTGAAAAATACTACAATGTGATTGGACAAAAAATAATGTTGATCATTAATATAATATTTTGCATGTAATTGGCTTTAAAAAGCAGAAAACGTAGAGCGTACTCCCGCTTTGTGAAGGTATTTGTTATTATTTTAGGATTACCTCAAATCAGTCATCATGGAGAAATATCCACAGGTTGGAGAGCCGTTAGCTGAGGTAATATACAGTATGCAATGTGAGACAGGACACGACTCGACACTCAACATGCATGCTTTTAACTATAATATTATATATTCTAACACTATCGGAAATTTTTCTATATAAACAAAGAAGGCCCGAAGCGTGCATTATTCTACAACAATGCACTCGCCGTTCTTATTATCTCCCTGTGTATTTTCACATTGACGGCGCCATTTTGTTTGAAAAATCTGATAAATAAAACAGTATTTTGTCGAATTTTGTTGTGAAAACTATTTAGAATGAAAGAAAATGGTCTAACTAAGAAAATGAATCCGAACACCAATATCTTTAATTCAGTCGTTAACGCTGTACAGACGTTTAAAGTGTTGTTTACGTGACGTCACAATGTAGCGCCAAACAGCACGTGCAAAACAATCAAATCAAGTACGCTATTTTAATGTCGCAAACGAGTCAAGTTTTACGTATATTTCACTTTTAATAATTTGTTATTCGCTTGGAAAATTATAGACTGAAATAAAATAAACAAACAAAGTTTTATCAACGTTTTCAAAATTCGTTATTCTCAAAATGTTTCTACATACGGTAGATTTAACGACAGTTTTTTTCAACCCACTGGAACGGCCTTTAAAGAACGTTTCTATTGGAAACTCCTGAGGCGAAAACAAATTTAAACCACCAAACATCAAAGTCCAACTTTATAATAATAATTATATTTTTTTCTTGACGTGTTAGAAATGGAAATAGATATTAATTCTTCGTGCATTATTGTATAATAATGCACGTTTTTCGTTCAAATGCTTTGTATTTAATCACTCAGGCCTATCGGCCTTCGTGAATATATTACTACGCATTTGAACTCAAACCGTGCATTATTCTACAACAATGCACTCAGAATTGATATTTATTTCCTAAATATTATATCATACTATTTGTAATATCATATAATGTTACCCGATTTAATATGACATCATGCCCATGCTAGATATAAAAGAATCTATTGGGAACGAGCTTTGGCGTGAAAGTTATTTTCAATATAATTCGATTCCATTGATCAGCTGTTAGACTAACACGTTACCTTTCATATTTTAATACATTTGTCCCCTATAAAGTTTCATTTTGTTAAAATAAGATTAAATATCGCGTACGTGTAGGAATACTTAAAGAATTGTTGCACGTGGAGTGTGAGATAAGACTATGTGAGATAAGATTTTCCAACTCCATCACTTTTAGTAGCATTTACGGATTGTTCTGGTTAGTGAGATAAAAAGATACTTATCTGTAGTTATAATTGTTAATTTTTAGCCTGAAATTTATTACCTAAAATACTTTTTTTCCAGACTTACGCACTTTCAAGTATCAAACGTTATGTCCAGGAAATCTTACCAGTTCTGGCCGAAGATTTCGACAGTTTGGAAGAGGCACCTTACAACCGACATAACGTTAAAAGAGGCAAAATCTGTATATGTCAACATCTTGAACTTGTGATGTAATTGTGTCACCATTTGTAATTTTAACCATATGCATATGGTCACAGAGTAAAGTCAAAGTTCTGATTTGAAATATCAATGTATTTTATTGTATATTTTATTTAGTAAAAAAAAAATATTTAAGAGTTTCAATTGTTTTGGTAACAATCATTAATTTTAAATTTCTTGTGCATGTTTGACTATCTGTATCTTAGATTACGGTTTATTTTAATGAACAATGTCATCTATGCAGTTAGAAAATATTTATTCTTTGCCTTTATTTTAAAACGAAAATCGTATTTTTTTATGAATTTAAATTTCATATCTTTTGACATGAATAACCAGCGTAATTTAGGAAATTCCTATCCGTAGTTATTTATATCACATTTTGGATTTTCCGTGCGAGCTTAAAATAGAATATATATATATATATATCGGCTATTTTTAGCTGCACGCGCGAGTTTATATTTTTAGTAACATAGTCTCTCCGCACCGAAGCGCGACGCCCCTGATAGAATAAAAAAGGGCAATTGCAACTTCTCGGGCCTTTTAGTCGGTCATAATAGCCGATCATTCCGATTGGTATGAGGATGTTTGTTTATCATGTACAATATCGAACTCTATTCGCCGGTCTCCTTTCGGTAATTCCCGGTCTCTCCCGGTCTATTTTGACCGGGATTACTAGAGAACGGCGAATAGTATCACACGTTTATTATCCGGTCGTTCAAGGTTTTGGAGTAGTTGTTTGATATCGTTACATATCCCAAAAAAGAATGGTTGTCACTTAGTTTGGTTACAATAATTTATAAACACAGATCAACTCTCAAATTTACTGATTATTATTATACATAAACATACAATTCGAAAAAAAACAACAACAACAATAGCATGTTTCATTTTATTTATATGAGATAAAAACAATAAATATGTACAATAATTGAGTAAAAAGGTACATTTTTATGGTATCTATATGACATTATCAACTTTGAAACATTATATTTAATTTGTTATTCGTGTTCAGTAAAGATGTTGAGGAATTATCATAAGTTCCAAATTAGATTTTATGAATTATTCAATTGATTGATAATTTAAAAATGATACAGAAAAATACAAATGTACATGTACATGGTTTAAGAATACACAATATAATATATTGAAAGATTAACCATAATTTATTGAATTTTTCCAGTTAATTTTTGACTTATAATCGTGGGTCAATATGACAATTGAATTCTTAAAATTTATTTTACAATTTTAATAAAGAAAAAAGTAGTAAACGTAAAACTCATTATTAAAATAGATCATAAAACTCACAAAAAAGAAAAAGAAAACAATATTCACAAAATATGTAAAACATATTAAAATAGATATTACAATTATTGTATAATACAACAATTATGCTCAACATGATCAACATGGTAATATAACCAGTGTCATATTTTTACTAAATGTGAACAAATACCTAAAGAGGGGGTCTTCGCTAATAGCGATAACATAATAACGGACAATACACAAGTGTGGTGTTGATCAGGCGTTACACAAATGGATTATAAATGACTGTATATATCCGTTGCTATTTATAATCACGATATTACATGTGCATTTATGATCATTAAAAAATAACAATTATAATATAATATTATATGTACTTTATTATTTCCAAAAGGTAAAAGATCTATTAATGTTGACTACTATTTTGTATGTTCCAAAGAAAATACAACATGAACTTGAAATTCTATCAAATCACCAATATTAATGATAATATCCAAAAGTACCCCCTATACAGTATAAAAAAACTTATACCATATGTAGAGTATATTTTGAATATCATTGACCTGTATATTTTGAATATTATCGTTAATATTGATTAAATTTCAAGTTCCTGTGTAAAAAAAGTAATATTCTAATCTCTAGCATGCCTATAAAAGTTCATAATGAACAATGTCTTTCGTCCGCTCATTCATAAGTGACATACAATTCTAGTAAAAACCAATTCACCATTGAAAAGTTTATAAGAATATATTGTCATCATATGTGTACTAGTTCATCTTAACTTTCTTCATTTCTTGCTTGGACGCCCTCTGGTGTTTTGCATAAATGCTTGTCTTGTAATGATAATGAAATAATGTTTTCTCCCTCGTTTATATAGTGTCAGCCTTTTAAAGCATCAATAAAAACATTTGTATTGATATTTTCACTTCTCATATTGTTTTCTTGTCATACAATACCGAAATAATATCTCACATACACTAACACACATATTTGATCCATATCAGTTACAGATCCTGTAACACAATTTTTTTATGATTTTAAATCATAAATATGATGCTCAAATTAAGTTTAATCAATATTGTAGGTTCAAAAAAAGCATTATTTATAAAAAAAATATTACCGAATTTAAAGATATAATATGCTCAAATTTGATATCAGGAATTATTGGTAATTTCTACACAGTCTCTTTGTATATACATAAAATAAACATGTTTTGATTTCACACAAAATAGATATGTCATGTTTAAAACTCTACACACACTATAAGTGGACACACTATGAATATATAGTGTCGCTAAAAAAATGGCAGTTTTTTAAGAAAATACTAACTAACTTGTCCTGTAAT
>NW_026861112.1:0-5666 GCF_026571515.1 Ruditapes philippinarum
CTAATGGTCCACCTTTTTAAATGCACTGGAAAGAATACTCAGGGCTCATTGGTGGAACTGGTGGAGCACTCGGGTTGGACGGTGCATTGCGGTTGCAATGTTGGCATCCTGCACGAAGAATGTTTATGTCAGGCGTGATTCCTGGCCAAAACACGGATGTCTCAGCTCGAGCTATCATGGATGTAACACCTTGGTGACCTGAATGTAAGGCATCTAGAAGTTTCTTCCTGAGTGATTGCATTGAGAATCTGGAAGTCAACTGTTCGTCTGAGCTGTCCATTTTTCTTAGCACATATGACCATCCGATGGCAATATGTGACAGGTTCTCCGATGGGGACTGGTTCCAGCACGCCAAAATGTACATCTTGATCAAGGCCTTCTTTTACTGCAGCCCGCCAGTGTATTGGAACGGGTATTGGTGTGTGATTGGCCACTGGTTCAGCGTTTGGATCCACCATAAGCTTCATTGGTGGGACATCCATTAAAGGCAGAGGCTGGTGTTTACATGTGTTGAATGTAGTTTTGAGCGGTTTTCTTCTGTAGGTGAAAATGGCAGAACACTTGGCGGTTGAGGTGGAGATTGGCGCTCTGGACATCCGCATGGCGCAGTGTTCTCTCCATTTACAGCTGCGGTACCGGTTTGTAAGGGCTGTATCTCTGGAAACCTATTGCTAATGATATCTTGCTGTAAACATGCCTCTCTGCTCAGAAACAGTTTGTCTGAAGAGTATGTAACATATGTCACCTGCCTCGTTTTAACCACTCTACCACTTCTGTCTTTGCTTGAGAACCGTAGTAAAGAGGCTCCAAGAATCTTGATACCGTCATTGTTAGCTGTTTGCATGCGCATTGTCACAGGGATAAGGTCAGATTTAGATAGTCCTATGCGATTAATAACTTAATAAGACCGGCAAGGCAGCTCTGACAACCGGTGTCAGCCATAGCAGGAATAATGGTGGGCGCTGACGGTGTTGGCAGGTCGACTCCAAAGGCTGAGTAATCTTCAGGAAGAGCTCGCACAGTAATGTTCACAAATGGCTGAGGCTTTGAGTTTCTGCGAAACCACGTGTATGTCATGCTGTCATAGATGTGATGATTTAGTGAAATACTTTGCCGTTGTCCGGTTTGAATACTAGTAGTGTTTAGATTGTCATGCTGTGGTTGAAGGTAATTCAGTGTACACAAGGTGTTAAACATAGCACTTCCGTTGTCAAAGTTGTGTTGGCTAGACTGTTTTTGGCGTTTTGGGTTGTCCTTGCTGCGGCAGATATTCTCGAAATGGTGATCTCGATGTCCTCTGAGACGTGCACCAAAGTTTCTGACTGACTCATCACGGTCTTGTCTCATGTTGTGTAATGTCACACGAGCTACCATTGTGTTCTCTTCACGAACAGCAAGTTTTCGAATGGCGGCTAATACATCGTCTACTGCCTTTTCAGTTAATTTGCCACCTGTTGTTCGAGTCAGGTCTCTGCGTAGGGGTTCGTCACAACACTCGAGCAATTGAATGACTTTGTCCTTGCCCTTCAGTTTGGTTGCGGCCACATAGTCTGTCCAGCGTGATAGAAAGTAAGCCCAGTCCTCGCTGGTTCCAGAGGCGGTCACGGTAGGTCGCTTGACTTTCTCCACTTTTGCAGTAAAAACAGGTGCAGTTGTGTGTACGGCACCACTGTGGGCTGTGATGATGGCCGCGACAATCGCTGCATCTAGGTCAGCGGTGATGTAGCCACAGTCGGGAAATGGACACTGTACTGCAGGCATTGTTCTTGCGTCACTGTATCTTGATCATAAATAAGAGTTCTTTCTATTTGTAAGTATCTTTATTCAACTGTATTACACAATGAATGATAAGAACAGAAACTATAATAAACTGATGAACTATAATAAACTGATAAACTAAGACAATTATCCTATAAAAACGTGCTAAAATAGGTTGTGTTTTTTCAGCTGGACGATTTACAGGAAGATATGGGGCTTATAAGTGGCGACATGGCCGAGTGGTTAACGCGTCGGACTAGTAATCTAATTATCGCTAGCCGCATGGGTTCAAACCTCGTCAGGAGCAAGTCGTTGTTGCCTTGAGCAAGAAACTTTACACTCATTGCTCAGTACTGGTTGGTTCCAGGAACGGATTCGAAAGTGTGTCTTTAAGCTTAAAGCTTCCTACACAATCGAACTAAAATAACTTATGTATAAACCAAACACGAATGTGTTGGTGTTATACAATTTTATTGCATCCATGCACAAGTCTTGAATAAGATTTCCGCAATTCTTGTCTGGTTCCCATGAAATACGTAACACAAGACGTTTAAGGATTGCACCTCAAAGTTTATCCTTAACTGCTTCAATTTATCATATGTTAAATTTGAATATATGTCACCTGTGGTAAAATACTAGTACTAGGTCACATAGCCCAAATATTGAAAATCCTCTAAGGGCTACTGTTTTAGTCCAAATATCCAGGATATTGGTCAGAAAGGTTTTTTGGTGCTTTCTAGGTCAAGATTAAATACGGGTCACTTGGTGTTAAAAACTAGGTCACACAGCCCCAATATGGAAACCCTTTTTAACATTCAAGGGGACATTGTTCGAGTTCAACTATCCTGGAAATTTGGACTGAGCCTTCATAATGACGTGAGTAAAATAAGGAGCATCATGGCCCTCTTTATGTAATTGTAGATTATTATTTGCGTTGACATCGAAGTTTAACCTTCAATGGTTTTTGAATGTGGCCATAATAACAAATTTATTACAATTTTTTATAATAAATCTCAATTGAACAATTTGTAACGCGGATTTGGTTTTCTTGTTGCTATGCTTTTCTTTAGTGCATCGAGTATTTTTCGAATAGTTTTCTTATGGTCATTGTGTTGTATCTTTTTTCTGTATTTAAATTATCATTTCTGTTCTTTCGTTATTGACAATGGACAATTGTTAAAATTTAACTTGGCGCTGATTTATATTATTAACCCTGTCTCGCCAAATAGAACATAATATTATTTGGGCTAAAAACAAGGTGTGTCGCGTCGACAACCAGGTTAAACCAGAAATCCAGTGAGCACTTAAAAATCCAGAAATCCTCCCGTGCTTTTTTCTGCTTTTCTTTGGTAGAACTACACCATAGGTTTAATGTTATCTCTTGTCAAGACTTTTAAAGAGTGTAATTTAAAAGAAAATTTAAAATAAGTTATAATAAAGTTTTTATGCATTGAAGTGCCCTTATATGTTTAATATGATGTTTAATAAATCAGTCTAGTTGACAAATTACTATCTCACGTGTATATGATTGCAATATTATTAAGAATTCTAAAACGAAACAAATACATGTGCAAGCTGGCATTGATACTATGAATCAGTAAAGTAGGTCCTTTATGTCTTTTCTTCTTTTGCATCTGCTTTACATACTAAACATCTTACGGAGCGTCGGTGGTTCTACTCAGGTGCCCGTTCGTGCCTGAAATAATGCACGGAAGGGCACCTGAGGTCTTCCTCCACCAGTAAAGCTGGAACGTCGCGATATGACCTATACTGTGTCGATGTGACGTAAAACCCAAAACAAACAAACATACTAAACATTATTAAAGCGACAAATTAGTGTTAGCTCACAACTAGTCAAATATTGCAAAACTAACACCATGACTGCAGAGACAATACACATATAAACACCATCTCAATTTTTTGTTGTGTGCATGTTTCCAATAATGAATCAGTCACGGGAGTGTTTAAGTTAAAAGGAAGATATCGCTGCGATTTCAGATGTAATGTAAAGTCATTTGCAGTACTTCGTCAAGAAAAGCCAACTCATTAACTTAAATATCAAACCGCCTGCGCCCTTTTAAATGAGTTGAATTGTATCATATTTCTTAGTCTCTCTTGTAATGAATCTAATGGATCAGAGACAAGCCACTTATGTATGAATTGATTTCAGTAATTCCTTTTTGGTAGAAAGAGGCTATGATAAGCTTAGTTAAAAAAAAGTCTTTAGACTTCCCAAATTCCTGCAAGTGCAACAGTAAATTTATGGATATTATTTAGACATTTTGCTTGTAGTAATGTCCTGTGGACTTCAACAAGAACGATATTAATCATGCCTCTCTAATCAGTATTGTAAAGAGAACACATATAAAGTATTAATATGTGATACTATAGAGCTTATATAGTTGACATATTCCATTGCCCAGTAGACCTATCATTTATAATTCATGCACCTAGAGTTAAAATACCACCACTGTGGGTGTTCAATTATTTTGGCCCAATCATATTTCAAAAATAGCCTTAAGTTTTTTTTATTGAATTAAGACAAAGGTCAGAGCACAGATATTGTGGGTATTATTGCAAATTTAATCACTACCAAGTTCACTCGAATAATGATTGACCTTGCGTAGAGTCTTTTTTGAAATACCTTTATTAGCTTCCGCTTCAAAGAGCGACGCCCTTTATGGAAAAATATCAAATTTTCTGAAAGTGCAATTGCAATTTCTAGGACCTTTTCGTCGGTCATAATAGCCGATCATTCCGATTGGTATTAGGGAATTTGATTATAAAAAAATGAAATGTCGTGATATTTACAATGAATAGCGAACTGGAGAATTTCGCAATGCAAACATATTTATTACATTTCCTTATTGCTGCAGATTTCAATGCAAGAGTTGGAGAGAAGCCAGATTATGTCGAAAATGAGTTTTTAATTAATGTAGATTTATTACCGGAGGATTACATTGCAGATACTGTTATGTTAAGAAAAAGCCAGGACAAGCAAGTAAATGAACATGGCAAACTTTTATTAAATTTTTGTAAGGCCACTGGTTTGAGAATTTTAAACGGGAGAACCGGCGCTGATAAAAACTTGGGTAAATTTACATGTGTAAAAGAGCAAGCGTAGAAGTGTCATAGATTTTGTTTTTATGTAGGCCCGATCTGATTGAAATATGTTACATCTTTTAATGTTGAGGATCCAAATATTATATCTGATCATTGTGTTGTGAATTTTTCTTTATATTCAAAGTTAAATAGTATTGATGATGAAGTTGTGCAAGATAATATAAACAACCCTCCTTTTATGTATAAATGGGATAGTAGCAGGAAAAAAACGAGTATTTAGAGGTACTTGAAACAGAGAATGTATGCCATATATTTACAGAATTAGGAAATTCTATTTTTTAACTCAAGAAAATACTGAAGATGTTTGATAAAACGTTGTCTGACTTTTATGTTGCTGTTGAATGAAATATGTACCCCCCTGTTTAGGAAAAATGTTGGAGATTTTAAATTATCATGTGATAAAAAAAATGGTATGACAAAGAATGTGTGGATAAAAGAAAGATTTTTTTACCAATGTTTAAATGAGTATAGGAAAAAAAATGGAGTGTAATGAAAATAGAATAGATATGACTAAAGCTAGAAGTGAATATAAATGTCTAGTAAGAAATAAAAGGTATAATTTTGACAAATGCAAAACTACAAAATTAGAAAAAATGAGACTTTCAAATGCAAAAGAAGTAATTGGAAATTGTTAAAAAGTTTGTTGTGGTAATAATATTTCGAACAATATTTCTGCTGATCGTTTTGCTGAATTATTTAAAGCAGTTAACAAACCCCAGAGTCTGCATTTTTTCAACCTGAAATGATGATGTTCTAACATTTTAAAAGAAAGATATCTTAATAAT